>NC_083622.1:2874249-2936749 GCF_963584025.1 Labrus mixtus | reverse complement strand
TCTGATCCTGTATTTGATCATGTCTATAAACCCCTCTATTTCAGCCCTGCTCAGAACAGGCTGTTTCTGTGTCTGTACCTTTAAATATGTAAATGAGCTGTGTCTGACCACGCCCCCTCTCTGGAAGGGCTTGGGTGTACTCGGTCTTTCTTGCTCCATGTCCTATTGTTTACGGTGAGAAGGCAGACTCAGAGGGCAGAACAAACACCTAGCTGTGGGAGTGTCACCCACCTGGGGGAGGGGCTACTGCCCTTTGTGATGTCATGAAGGGAAAATCTCCAAAGCACACATTTTCACACAAAAAACAAAACAATCTTTAAAAACAAAGAAAGAAGATGACGAGACAACCCAATGAGAGCCAACGAGATCGAACAACACATGCACAGTAACATGGTGTGCGGCGTCAGGCTCCTCCCCCACCAGGAAGTACTGCAGAGTTATTTTAGGGGTTTGGTGAAGAAACTTTAAAACATCATCTCATCTGTAAATGATTTCTGTCTGAGTCAGTTAGATTCTTATGGGCAGACAGGACATGTCGTGTCATAAACAGCTGTACAAATATTCAAAAAACAACATTTAACAATAATGTAATAAAGTATAAAATCATGATGTCGTGTGTTTGTGCAGGCAGCAGGGTGCTGGAGAACGGGCTGCTGTTCAAAGAGCTGCTGCAGACTCCGAACTTCAGGATCACTGTGGTGGACGATGCAGACACAGTGGAGCTGTGTGGAGCTCTGAAGGTACACACACTACTACAAACACACACAGACACACACACACACACACACACACACACATGAAGCCAAGGAAACTAACAGCACTATGTGTGTAGTATACGTCAATGAGGGTTGTTTGTTATCAGAGCATGAGAGGAGTAAAAACCAAAAATTCAGATTAATTTGGGGGCTTTTTTTATGCCTTTATTGTAGAGGAAGGACGGGATAGAGAGAGAGAGAGAGTGGAATGACATCTGAACCGGGTGAGACTACAGACTCTGTGCATGGGCTGTGCACACAATATTGGAGATGCTTTTTGAAAAATGGAGAGAGGTTAGAACGCAGAAAGGTTTACAGACCGATGCAGAGCTGGATAAACACTGAAGCTTCAGAGTCCACCACATGGTGACCTGAGTGAGCATCCACTCTAAAGAGGAGGGGGGGGGGGGGGGGGGAGACAGCTCTCTATGATGTTTTAAATTTGGACTGCAGTACCCGTTTTAAACGCTAGGTGTCCGAGTTACATATTGCTCTTTTAAAACTGAGGTGGCCTCCAAAAAGCCGAGGTATAAAAAGGTATAATTTAAAAACAGGCAGTGTGTGGGAGAGCCGAACATGTGGACACAGAGCGTTCAGAGTTCTTTTGGAGATGGGACTGAGAATACTTAGTCTCCCCTGAGCTACAGCTGAGACCTTAGGGCAGCCAGAAGCATTTAGTCAGAGGATCATCTGAGTGTCCTTGTCAGAAGATGTGGTTTTAAAAGGTCAGACACATAAGTAGGAGTTTCTCGGTATGTCAGTAATAGAATCTTAAAATCAATCCTCACACACAGGGAGCGAGTGAAGAGAAGCTCATGTTTCCATTCGCTGGTTAAAAGACGAGCTGCAGCGTTCTGAACGAGCGAAATCATGTCATGGAGGGGGCTCTGTCTTTTTGATCATATCCTGTATTTCAAAGTGGACATAGATCACTGGATCAGTATCTCTGTTCTTCACTATCTTGGTTTTCTGGAGCAAGAGATGAACCTGTTTGGACGAGGGAAACAAGGTGTATGCAAATTAATTTATAAGCTAATAGTAGTGCTACCTGTTTTTGCCTTTTTGGAGAAAAACTTAATCCCCCCCTCTCAGTATATTGTAATGTCGATATTATATTCTCGATGTGACGGTTTGTCCTCACCGTTTCTGTCAGAACATCGTGGCAGTCGGAGCCGGTTTCTGCGACGGGCTGAAGTGCGGGGACAACACCAAGGCGGCGGTGATCCGCCTGGGACTGATGGAGATGATCGCCTTCGCCAAACTCTTCTCCAAGAACGGCTCCGTCTCCACGGCGACCTTCCTGGAGAGCTGCGGCGTGGCCGACCTCATCACCACGTGTTACGGCGGCAGAAACCGACGAGTGGCCGAGGCCTTTTCGAAAACGGGGAAGGTGAGAACTGTTTCCACTCTGACTCTTGAAACTTTAAAGGCATCATTCATAAATAAAACTCCTCTCTAATAAACCGTTTTTTTTTTACGTTTCTCCGTCCGTCCGTCTGTGCTGCGCTCAGAGCATCGAGCAGCTGGAGAACGAGATGCTGAACGGTCAGAAGCTGCAGGGTCCGGCCACCTCAGCCGAGGTTTACCACATCCTCAAACAGAAGGGCCTGGTGGAAAAGTGAGAGAACTACACTCTGTCTTCATCTCTGTCTTACTGCAGTCTTTTCATACCATGGGAATCATTTTTGATAATTACAGCAGAACGCTACGATACTCTCATGCAGCCCTACGAGCTCGTACACCTGACTGCTGATTCAGAGACGAGGTTTTTTTATTGAATAGAAGACGCCAACTCTGATTTGTTTTCATGGTCAAATGTGAAAGTTAGTGTCTGCAGGAGGATTACAGGAAAGATCAGTTTGTAGGACAGGGGGGCGGGACTACTAACCTCCGATTTCCACTCACTCTGTGCACGCTGCGGTCCGTCAGTGCCACTACGCTCTGCTCAAAGACAGAATATGACAACCCCGGACAGGAAGTCAGAACAGGAAACGCACAGAGCATCCGGTCAATTTCAAAATAAAACACCACACACGGACTGCTGATCGTATTTTATCAACATTACGTCGTAATATGCACCGAACAAATAACAAATCATCGTCAGGAAGACAAAGCACATTTTTCTCTTTATTCCCGCGTGATCTCGTAGTTCTCCTGTGATGTGTGTACAGCTGCGCTCACGTTCCAAAAATGGATCCAGTGGGGCAGGGGGGGGGGCGCGCCGTCCGACGGAGCAAAACCGTGGCGCTGCAGAAATATGTGGGAATCGGGAGCCAGAGACATTGCCAATTTGACAAAGAAACACAAAGAAGTGATTAATAAAACACGGTATCAGAATCAGATCCTGATTTAGACATCTCTGTGAGTCTCCAAATAGAAGGGATGCAGACGAGTGAATGACTAACTGTTTGACCAGCCACACATCACTCTGAAAATGATTTTATTATATTGATTCACATGTATTTTTAAAGCTTTTAAAGTGGGCGGGGCTTTGATGGATAAGGATTACTCAGACATGCTTCATCCTGCCTCTAATGTCTCGTCCTCCTCGTCCTCCTCCTCGTTGTCTGACTGTGTGCGTTCCTCTGTGCAGGTTCCCTCTCTTCACAGCCGTCTATCAGATCTGTTTCGAGGGGAGGCCGGTCCAAGAGATGATCTCCTGCCTGCAGAGCCACCCGGAGCACATGTGACACCTCGGACCCACAGAGAGGGGGGGGGGGGGGGGTGCTGATTCATGCACCAGTGTAACTTGAAGTTTTAAATTCCACACATTGGAGAGGTCTGTTTTTAAGACGTTGGGTCAGCTGGGTCTCTGATATTAACTAAAGGTGTGCCGTCTTCACACCTGACTGAGATCATGATCTGACCTTCAAAATGTTGAGTCCTTCTATCTCTGAAAAGTTGATCTTTTAACTTTATTTTTTGGAAATTTTCCCTCTTTATCTTCACTGTCAGCAGCCTGTCTTACAAGTCATGTAAGAAGGTTTTGTCCGTCACAGCACGGTCTTATCCTGCAGTTACAGATTCATCAGTTTGTTTATATATCAACAGACAGAAGAGCAACTGAAACTCACAGCCATAACCAGCCTGACTGTGTCAAACTGATGGACTTTAACAGCAGTGTGCAGACGCGATATTCTCTGCAGATAAAGACATTTACTTTTGAGTTTCACTATTTCATAACCTAACCAGAGTTGTTGTGATACCACAATGATAATCCTCTTTTTGCTTCTAGTAAACATGGCACATGGGATAGCAATCCTTTTTTTTTATATACTAAAATTTAATTCATAGGTAACCAATTTTGGGTATATTCATGTTTTTAATGATCAAAAACTGCAGGCGACCTTCTGCCAACTGTCTAAATGGCACTAAGACATTGCCAATGTATTAGTGCAATACAGACAGTGTTTACATTTGTTCCCAAAATATAGGGTTTAGACTGGTTTTACATTAATCCTTGTCAAATGGCACTGATAATCCAGTTGAGATGAGCAGTAAATCTTAATGAACCTCAGCTGCTTTCTCTCTTTTTCACTCGTGGCAGCTCTTGTTTTAAAAATCTTAATTATAATCTGAAGTTTTCTTAAAGGTCACATATTATGCTAAATGTTTTCTCTAACTCTAATATGTGTCTCTATTCTTTCTACAAACTTCCCAATGATGAGAAAAGTCCATCCTCTCCGTCTTTTCCCTGCTCCACTTTTCAGAAAATGTGTGCTCAAACAGGCCGTTTGGCGATGTTCCCTTCATGACATCACAAAGGGCAGTAGCCCCTCCCCCAGGTGGGTGACACTCCCACAGCTAGGTGTTTGTTCTGCCCTCTGAGTCTGCCTTCTCACCGTAAACAATAGGACATGGAGCGAGAAAGCACCGAGTACACCCAAGCACCTTCCAGAGAGGGGCGTGGTCAGACACAGCTCATTTACATATTTAAAGGTACAGACACAGAAACAGCCTGCTCTGAGCAGGGCTGAAATAGAGGGGTTTATAGACATGATCAAATACAGGATCAGAGTGGATTTAGAACAAGAAACTATACACACATGTTTTGAGGAGCTCTGAGACTTATTTAAATAACTTATATAAATAAGTTTAATATGTGACCTTTAAAGATTTGTTACTTTTTGATACTATCAATCACTAAAAACTGAAATCTATCAAGTATCATAATTTTTCAACTTAGCAGGTTTGTATTCATGTTTTCACTGACTCTCAGGTAAACATGCAGTCATTATTAATAACTGTGTTTATAAAGATGCTAACACTATATCCTTCAGTGCACATGTAGTTAATAAAAATGGCCTTTTTAACAGATTTAGGGTGTCTTGAGTGGACCTGCGTTATCAAACCTGCCGTCTGTAATCAATGCCTTTCAGAACATCAGCGTACGCGTCGAACATATCGGGTTTGTAGCTGAGAGATTTCTCTTCAAACTGCCGAGAAGAACTGTGATTCTGTCCTTCAGTGTTCAAACAGGGACGCTCACAGCTCTTCAAATGTCACTGTTTGTTTAAAGTCCTGCTTTGAAGAGACACGATCTGCTGTGTGGTGAAAAGTTCCTGTTAAAAGGTTTTACAAAGAACGTGTGTGTGTGTGTGTGTGTGTGTGTGTGTGTGTGTGTGTGTGTGTGTGTGTGTGTGTGTGTGTGTGTGTGTGTGTGTGTGTGTGTGTGTGTGTGTGTGTGTGTGTGTGTGTGTGTGTGTGTGTGTGTGTGTGTGTGTGTGTGTGTGTGTGTGTGTGTGTGTGTGTGTGTGTGTGTGTGTGTGTGTGTGTGTGTGTGTGTGTGTGTGTGTGTGTGTGTGTGTGTGTGTGTGTGTGTGTGTGTGTGTGTGTGTGTGTTTTCTGATTTATGTTAAAGGATCTCGTCTTGAATGCAGTTTAAGATTCTTATAGATAGGATCTGGTAGAAGCAGTTCAGTCATCAGGTGAAGAAGTTGAACTGGTTTTACCTTTTGCTTTATCGTATCGGGACGTCGTCTGCCAACTCTCATTCCTCTGTTTCCTCCCTCCTCATCTCCTCGTCTCCTCCATCCTCCTGACTCTGATCCATAAAGCGATACCAGCCACCAGCTAGCAGGTTGTCTCATTTCCTAAAGAGCTATTTTACCAGTTATGAGAGGAGGTTTTGTAAGGAGCTGTAGACGAGGATTCTCAGGTGTTTTAGACGTTTTTCCTGCACCTGTCTAGACAGAAAACCTGATGTGTTCATCAGAGATCCTCGCTCCAATCTGAGAGGTCACTACCCCCCTGAAAAAAGGGGATTTTTGAGGATGTGTGATCCCATTATCTAAACCCACCTGCAGTAAACAAACGTTTCTTTCTTAAACTTTTTACATGCACACCACACAGAACTAGGACTGATGTCATCAGAGAGCATCTTTAGTGTTCACCTGTTAAACCTTGAGTGCTTATTATAGTATCTTAACAAACTGGTGTTTATTATATTCTAAGAGACTTCATAAAACTTATGATGTGGATGAATTGTGACTCACTTTTCTTCAGGTTGGCAGCTTCAGTTCTTTCTGAGTAACATGTCTTTACCTGTAGATCCATCGGTCAGTGTTTAGTAATATTCTTGTATTTAATCACACTTTAATCCTGTATGTATGTCCTGTATGTTTAGGGATATAAAATGTTTAAAAAAGCCCTGTTTCCACCAAGCGGTCCGGTTTGGTTCAGTCCTGATCTTGCTTGCATTTTCACCTCCAAGCGTTCCCTTACACATCACTAAATCACAGCGGAGTGACAAAGTGTAGACCGCCAAAAAAATAATCCAACGAAGAAGAAGAATGTGACACAGTTAACAACGATTAATGATTCCTAGGAAAGTCTTCAACTCTGAAGCAAAAAACAAAATCAGCCTTGAAATTACTCTCTCCAAATCTGCGTCATATTTAAACATGCTGTGTTTTGTGTTTGTCCTTTATTAGCTGTCGCACAGGAAGTGAAGATTCTTTCGACCAACCAACTGATTGCAGTGTGTCTAGCTCCACCCTTCAGGGTCTGATCGGTACGCTTGACACCCCAACAGAAGGGTGCCAAAAAAGTAGGCCGATATTATCAGCTATTTTGGTAACCCTTCCCAACTTTTGACTGTGGAACGCCTTTAACTGTGTACCGTACCAAACCAAACTGAACCAGACCGCTTGGTGGAAACATGGCTTTATATGGTTGAAGGTCCAAGTAGTGATATCAAAAAGGACTAACACATGTAAACAGACTTTACAAGTTCACATGTGGTTCTAAGAGTCAAAGATCTTCATGATGGGATTCAAACTGATGCTACATTACGCTGATCTCATTTTCCGAGTGGATCATCTTGTGTTCATGTTTATCATTGCTAACTGTTTAAATAGATGCAAAAAATCTGCTTGTAAAGTGAGTTCATGTGTTGAATATCTTTTCAAGAATAAATAAATAAATGAACTTCACAGACTTATCATCGGGATGATTTTGAAGTGTATTCCTGTATCTCCTCGTGTTGCTCATATCTCTGCATTGATTGGTCTGGTGTGAAGATGTCAGAAGGTCAGTATGGATTCTGACTCAAATTTAAATTCATCGTTTGTACTACATCTATCTGCTTATTTTACATTTAACAGCAGAATACTGACTGTAACTTTCTGTCATTTCTATATCAAAGTGGAGGACTCACCGTTTTACATGCACCTGCCTTTAAAAGAAATTCATCAACATAATTTAATAAAGTTTATTTAGCACAATTCAGCAACAAGGCGATTAAAAGTGCTTTACACCAGACATCAAGACATGATGAAAAAGAAAGAAAGAAAGCCATTAAACCCTAAAAGAACATTAAGAAAACAGCTAAAAAAATAAACCAAAATATATGACAGCAGTTAAAAAAAAGAGTAAAAGTTACAGTGCAGTGTTATAGTAAAAAATAGTGATTAAAATAACGGCATTAACGTTGTAATTTTTACACTGCACCATAAGTTATATGTATGGAAGCCCATTTCCGAAATTATGAGATAAAAAATCGAAATTATGAGATAGAAAGTCGAAATTATGAGATAATAAGTCATTTATTATTATTATTATGTCATAATTCTGACTTTATTATCTCATAATTTCAACAAAGCCAAGTTTTCATTTTTATTTTTTTAACTGGCGGAAATGGGCTTCCATATATGCGGCCATAATATTTAAGCTTAGGCCTATATGTTTTATCTGGGTTTTCTTTTTAATCTTTATTCTTATCTTCTTTGGGGTTTTAATGGGTTGTTTCTTTCCTTTGTCATTATACTTCATGTCTTGGGTAAAGCACTTTACACTTGCTTTGCCTTGGCGTAAAGTCCCTGTAAACCAAAAAAATGTATATGTTTTTTAGTTTTTTATACAAAAGAAGAATGTATTATTAACCACCAGGCCAAATTTCATCAACGAAAAAAACTTATAAGTTTATAAAATTAAGCTTCAAAATCATGAAAAATGTAACGTCGCAGGCCCCTCCAGCAGGTGGCGATAGTGCGCCTCAGAGCTGTTTGCCGCGATTAACCACCACAGAAGAAGAAGAAGAAGAAGCAGGGAAAGGTAAACAGCTAAGCTATCAGTTGTGTTGAGGTCAGACAGTCACCTGTATGTCTGCTGTCAGTGCTCAAATCAATCAACACACTCACCTTTAACGTGTTACGAACTCTGGATATATAATATATAAAATGCTAACACTGTGATGCTAGCTGCAGGAGCTAACGGGAGCCATGTTTGTTGTTGTCATTGAGTAGAAGTCACACAAGTTAGCAAACGAAGCTAAGTTACGACATGCTTCAATAATAAACCTTCTTAAGTTATTTTTGAGTTAGTTTGAAGTAAGCTTAATAAAAACTGAATAAATCTTCTGCTGACAGATTTATGTTAACAGTTTGTTTTAAATTTGTGTTTTTATGTCTCAGATCTGCTGATGGACCAGTTCATGATTTAAATCTCCTCTGATGACAATCTGCAGCAGAAATGTCTGTGAACTGTCTCCTGAGACACACCATCAGGTATCACTGCTATCACAAGCTTTATTATACACCATCAGGTATCACTGCTATCACAAGCTTTATTATACACCATCAGGTATCACTGCTCTCACAAGCTTTATTATACACCATCAGGTATCACTGCTCTCACAAGCTTTATTATACACCATCAGGTATCACTGCTCTCACAAGCTTTATTATACACCATCAGGTATCACTGCTCTCACAAGCTTTATTATACACCATCAGGTATCACTGCTCTCACAAGCTTTATTATACACCATCAGGTATCACTGCTCTCACAAGCTTTATTATACACCATCAGGTATCACTGCTATCACAAGCTTTATTATACACCATCAGGTATCACTGCTATCACAAGCTTTATTATACACCATCAGGTATCACTGCTCTCACAAGCTTTATTATACACCATCAGGTATCACTGCTATCACAAGCTTTATTATACACCATCAGGTATCACTGCTATCACAAGCTTTATTATACACCATCAGGTATCACTGCTCTTAGAAGCTTTATTATACACCATCAGGTATCACTGCTATCACAAGCTTTATTTTACACCATCAGGTATCACTGCTCTCACAAGCTTTATTATACACCATCAGGTATCACTGCTCTTAGAAGATTTATTATACACCATCAGGTATCACTGCTCTCACAAGATTTATTATACACCATCAGGTATCACTGCTCTTAGAAGCTTTATTATACACCATCAGGTATCACTGCTCTCACAAGCTTTATTATACACCATCAGGTATCACTGCTATCACAAGCTTTATTATACACCATCAGGTATCACTGCTATCACAAGCTTTATTATACACCATCAGGTATCACTGCTCTTAGAAGCTTTATTATACACCATCAGGTATCACTGCTATCACAAGCTTTATTTTACACCATCAGGTATCACTGCTCTCACAAGCTTTATTATACACCATCAGGTATCACTGCTCTTAGAAGATTTATTATACACCATCAGGTATCACTGCTCTCACAAGATTTATTATACACCATCAGGTATCACTGCTCTCACAAGCTTTATTATACACCATCAGGTATCACTGCTCTCACAAGATTTATTATACACCATCAGGTATCACTGCTCTCACAAGCTTTATTATACACCATCAGGTATCACTGCTCTCACAAGCTTTATTATACATCATCAGGTATCACTGCTCTTAGAAGCTTTATTATACACCATCAGGTATCACTGCTCTTAGAAGATTTATTATACACCATCAGGTATCACTGCTCTCACAAGCTTTATTATACACCATCAGGTATCACTGCTCTCACAAGCTTTATTATACACCATCAGGTATCACTGCTCTTAGAAGATTTATTATACACCATCAGGTATCACTGCTCTCACAAGATTTATTATACACCATCAGGTATCACTGCTCTCACAAGCTTTATTATACATCAGCAGGTGTGGAAAGAGAACAAGAACATTGTACTGAAGTTCAAACACACTTAACTTGGATGATTAGAAATAAAATGACTGGTCTATAAATCTACTCAAGTGACTGGTGGTATATTCTTGTTTTTATTTATCTTTGTTTTTATCTCAGTATTGAGGTGACTGTGTGTAAAAAGAGGACGACACCTCACTGTAAACCAAATCTACTTACAGGTAAAAAACCTTATCCGGAAAGTTCAAATAAGGACGCTCCGCTTCACTCTCAGGCAGAACAGAGAGTATCAAGATGAATGCGCTGCCTATTCTGTTATTTCTTTCTCAAACGCTGCCTCTCATACCACCAAAAAACAAACATGTTTACAACTTTAAATCTGACTTTTTCAAGGTTTATTCGCCAAGACAGGCGTTCACTTGTTAAAAACAATAAGGAGGATGGGAACTCGCTCATCTCAGGTTCTGTTGGTCGGAATCTGACCATATGGATACAAGGTGGCTTAATGTTGAGAAATCCCACTGTATTCATGTTCCTCTTGCAAACATTTCATTAACTCAGGATAAAACAATTGAAGAGTCCCTTGGGAGGTGGTCCAAAGTGACTCTCAGTGATCAAGTATGTCTAACACACAAACCTCTTAAACTGGATATGGGATATAACAGATGGAGAAATCTAACATTTGTATTATTTATTAAGTTTTGCCAGGAGTGTAAACATTTTAAAAGTTATGTAAGGATTTAACCCATCAAGATCAGATGGGGAGCTTAATTAGAAATCAGTGAGGATGTCTGGGTAAATAATTCCTCAGAAATTCATAAAGTGATTATTGCAAACCTGTGGAGAGGGTTCTTTAGATCCTCTTGCATCATTTCAAAAATAGATCTCAGCCAAACAAGTGTATGCTGGAGATATTGTGGAGAAGAATCTGCTCATGACTGATAGTATCAATCAAAACATTGCAAACAAACTCCTGCACATTTAGACAGTGTGCAGGACTTAGCTTACTATTTTTGGTAATTAAAAACAATCGTGGGTGTCTAGGACTTCTGTTTTTGTTGTTGTGATATCTCAAAAGGTATCCATATCATTCAAATTTTAACTAGAATCATATCAAAGTAAAACGATTCTGGTCCTGTGACGACCCTGATCTGTACCAAAAGTCTTCCTATCGGTCGATTGTTGGATGTGAAAGTGCTGGACACACTTGTGACTGTGTCTATTATTTGATAACTTTACAGTCACAGATGTTTCACCATGTTTGTATCAGGTGCACATTATATATGAGGAACCTTAGAAAACTAAGAGCTATGACCGTTACATTACTCAACACAGATGAGAATATTAAAGGTGCAAAAACTCAGAAAATGAGGTTACAAAAACAGGGATAAAAAAATCACTCTGAAGCAGGGTGAAGTGTCAGTAGCATAGAATAGCTTATTGTGATACTGTAGTTCATGCACAAAAGATAAAATAACAATCAAATACTCCTCTCAGAGTTTGGAATCAAAGCTTTATATCACACAGATTTAAAACACAAGTCATAGATTTGACAATAATCCAGATTTACTCCACAGTTTATTGTAAATGTGACAATAACTCCTCACTACCACTGACTGATGCGCCTATTCTTCTTCATCACCCGACTTGATTACAAAGAACTATCGCTTCACTTCCTCATATCTTTTTTTTTTCTTTGCAGGCTGAAGAGGAAACATGTAGCTGCACATTTCGTCCCTCACAGATCTCTGTCAGGAGCAGAAGCTGTCAACGCTCTCAGACCGTTTTATTTCGCCGTCCACCCGGACTTCTTCGGTCAACATCCCAGAGAACGGGTACGTCTCCAAACTTTAGACTGACACGGTGTTTCAACACAGAGTGGAAATGATGGACTCTGATATTTAGCACGACTCGGAATAAATATAAAAGAGAAAATGAAAAAACTTATTTTGTGCCTCTGTTCTGTTTTCTTAACGATTGCATGGCAACCTGTGTGAGCATCTACTCTACAGAGGAGAGGGAGGGGGGGGGGGCAGCTCTCTGATATTTTGAATTTGGAATGCAGTACCAATTTTAAACACTAGGTGTCGTTTTGCTCCTTAAAATTGTTCATATTTTATAAACTGAAGGATGATAATATAAATAAACGTAGCAGTCGGAGAATAATCCAAGATCTCGAGTCTGGTTGGTTTTTTTAGGGATTAAATCGTCATAATGTAACGTGTAGATGCTGATATTAGAAATGGTCTAAAGGATCAACAGAAGTCGAGAACTCTAGTCCTGAGAAGTAAAGAGTTTTAAAAAGTTTAATGTGTAGAATCCCTGACACATGTGCTGTGAGTCAACAAGACTACACTGACGCATGCAGAGGTTTTCCAGGAGGTATAAACCACCCACTTCAACGTTTTGTTTTACAGGAAGTGAATGAGAATTCATTAAAGAGGTTAAATGGTTACCTTGACAACCTGCAGAAGCCCGGCTCTCGCTCCCTTCAGCCCATGAAGCTCACATTTTACGTCAGGGACACAGGGGACAGCAAGGACGAGCAGCCCGACCTCCTCCCCGCAGGTTTACAGATTCATTCAAAGTATCTGTCTGTAATGTTTCTGAGATCTGTCTTTAGGGATCTAACCGTCCCTCCCTCCTGTGTCCTCAGGGTTCCGCTCGGTCAGTTTCACCCTGCAGACCAGCGACGTGTTGAGCACGGTGGTGAACGTGTTGAAGTCCTGCAGTCTGCCCGTGGAGCACATGAAGGGACTGAAGGGAGGTTCACAGACGTCTAAAGGGGCGCCTGTGGCGGGTGTGCCTTTCTACAGACCCATCAGATGGGACAAGAGCTACTACAGCTTCACCGGCTTCAGGGACCCGGAGCAGGAGCTGCAGCAGGCCCGCAGGGTGGAGCCCACACTCAGGTCAGAGTCAGGTTTTAAACCTTTTCATAATAATCTGTCAGTGCCTCAAAACCACAGAAACACGGTTAATATTTCTGATACTCATTAAAAGACAGTGTGAAGGGGATTTTGGCCTTTACTTGATAGGACAGTGGATAGAGTAGGAAACCAGGGAGAGAGAGAGAGAGAGTGGGGAATGGCATTCAGGAAAGGAGCCACAGGTCAGAACCTGGGGCCGTCCCCTTGAAGGACTGGATCCTCTGTACATGGGACGTGATCTAACCGCTAGGCCATCTGTCCCATACAACAGTCTTTCTAATAAGGTTATCAAAATATATCAATACTTTTTGGGTCGTTAAAAATGAGAAATTACCAAAAATTTGGTGTCAAGAACTTCTGTTTTTGTTTCAGTGGATCCTAACGGGTATCTTGGTATCGTGTCTAAATTTAAAATAAAGTCAGACAGAGCCTCGGTAACACCGCCGACACTCACTGCAAAATGTAGACCTTAAAGTGAGGAATCATATACAGTATGTTTAAACCTGAGCCAGGTTTGAACATGTTGCCAACCGGGTTCAAACCTTGAAGGACTTGCAGAGGTAGACTGTGTTGTTGTTGTTGTTATTTTCACTGTTTTTAGATATACTATATAGAGTATAGACTATGGGGACATATTTGTGAACTGATTTGCAAAATGAGAATAAAAAGATTGTTTTGATTAGACTTTATGACTTCATGTTGCATCACTCCAGCCACCAGACTCCGTTGGCAAAAACATGAATTTAACGTCACAAAACATAGCAGTTACTGATGTACTGCTGCCTCCATCGATTAGTTTATTTGTGTGTTTAACGATTATTGTGTTGGATGTGAACTTACTATTATAAAGACCAAAGTAAAAAATGACACAAACAAACTGATCGATTGAGGCAGCAGTGGATCAGTATCTCCTGTTTTCTCTGAGGTAAAATGACTGGTTTTGTCAATGGAGTCTGGTTGCTTTGGAGGGAGTGATGTAACAGCTGTTTTTGGTTATTAAAATATTCTTAATATTTACCATCATACCTTCTAGTGCACAAGCTTGGGACATGTTTGCATAAGACGACCCTTTAATTGTAGAGTGTGTAAAAGGGGAAGTATGATCAAACTATCTATTTCCAATTTCTGAGCTGAGCAGCATGTGAGCTGCTGTGCTGAAAACCAGTGTAATGATGAAAACCACTGACACTGAAAGATAACACATTAAACTGCAGGTCTGTAATGTCGTCATGGTGTCATGTTCACCTCTCCAGCTTGTGGCTGAGAAAAAACGAGCCCGAGGCCACGAAGAAGTACAGCGCCAGTCTTCCTCGCAGAGACGAGCTGAGCAGACTGAAGGAGGAGCTGTGTCACAGATTTCACCTCTCTGACATCAGGTAAACTCACAACTACTGAGCCTGAACCAGCGGGTCAGCTCACCTGTCGGAAACAATCTGGGATGATGATGATGAGGCTGTATGTTGCAGGTGGCAGCGCAGTTGGGGCGTGGCTCACAGGTGCAGCCAGCTGCAGAGTCTGAGCCGACTTTCTCAGCAGAACCCCGAGGCCCTGATAAACCTGCAAGGTAACAACAACAGAGTCGCCTGGGGACAGACAGCTGTTTGCACTCACACCGAGCACACTGATCCATTCACACTGTCTCTCACTTGTCAACAACAACCTGCTTTTTCAGGTGTTTTTATTGCCAGATATCGGAGAAACAGAATGTTTGTAAATGTGTAAAACGTTGAACTCTCCTTTTATCCTCCTCCAGGGCACGACGTCATGTTCGCCGACCAGTCAGGGATGAACGCCTCTGGACACGTCATGTTAGGAACCATGGATGTCCATCACCAGTGGACCAAGGTGACAGAGCTTCACATCTCCTGCTCATGTTGTCTGATATCCTCACATTTCTCTGACTCCTCCTCCTCCTCCTCCTCAGCTGTTTGAGCAGCTGCCCAGCTACCGCGCCCTGCAGCAGCAGACCGACTGGCTGAAGGAGCGGATCAGCCTCCTCGTAGGGGGGACTCAAGTGGTCCACAAGGAGAGACTGGGACCAGTTCAGTTTATCGCAGACCACTACAGCACCCTGAGCACCTTCCACAAGAGCCTGCTGACGGGACCCCTCCGCCTGCACCCCCGCAGCCTGCAGGGCCTCACCATGCAGCTGGAGAAGTACGCACACACACAGACACACACACACACACACACACACACAAAGCGTCTCACTAATGCAGCCTCACACTCGACGTTGTGTTAAGTATGATCACTTTGTGTGTTAATCACAGTGACCGTTCAAAGCCCAGTCTTCATGAGATGGGACACTTCCTCATCCCGACAAACTGCGACCCCCCAAAGCTGCAGGTCTTCCTCCAGAGCCACGCCCCCGAGGCTCGACAACGCACACAACGCAGGAAACAGTGAGTCACACACACACACACACACACACACACACACACACACACACCACTTCTTTCTGGAGAGATAAAAGTAGATGAGAGAGTCAACAAAGTCTCATTTTTCACTTTATCTGGAGTTTCTTCTGCCAGGGTTCTGTATTTTTTTCTGCATTAAGTCAGAGTGAGCTGATGTGAGATAATCAGGAGAATTCACCTCGAGCGAGTGGGAGGGGGTGGTGACGTTTATTCCCTGCGATCTGTGCACGACTGTATGCATGAGACGGTTGCGATCTCTTTGCACGTGATTAAACTCCATTGTTGTGTTCTCTGCTCTTCTGTTGATATCTTGATTCTGTCAAACTACTCATAGCATTTATATCAGGGGTCTCCAACAGGTAGGTTTTAAGTAGCTCGCCGACCGTGTTAAAAAAAATATATATATATATCTGACGACAGTAAATGCATCTCTTCCCACTATCCATATATTTGGCCCATGAAAACAAGTGTGAAGAAGTGATGTTTTTTTGGACATTGATGTGAATTTAAGATTATTGATAAGCATTGTCTTATTGCAATTCCACATGTGTACAAACAGTAGCTTAAATCAGCTGTAAATAAATGCAAGCGATTTGATGCAAGTAGCTCTTGGCCACTTTCATTTTTTTCAAAGTAGCTCTCAGATGAAGAAAGGTTGGAGACCCCTGATTTATATAATGGCATACATTGTCATTATAGCATCGTATAGCGCACTCTGTTGCTTCTTCCACCACTTATGCATCACTCTTTTTACGTCATGTCTTGCCTTCCAACAGGGATAGTCCTCCACTGTGAGGTGCATGTGTGAACAACCAGATCAGGAGAATTTCAGGGGCAGTCTTCCTGAAATACTCGAGAACATTTCAAGAGTGCATTATGTAAAAACGGCTTCAATGACCCCAAATTACAAAACTAATGTTTCTGAGGAAGAACACGTGTGTGTATATATATATATATATATATATATATATATATATATATATATGTATATATATATATATAAAACCCTTCAGACACAAAGCAGTTGAACACAGTGCTTCACCTGGCATAGAAATCAAAATCTTTAGGTGTGTTTGTCCGACCTGGAGAGATTCAAACCAGTGTTTACATGCATTTTAAAAGTCAAGGTTTTTTTTCTATGCTCTGTTGTTCTTTTGCTCTTTTTATTTTATTCTTTTATTTTTATTTTTCCCTTCCTTTTACTCTTCTTTTCTGTCGTAGAATGAGCTAACAGAAATACTTATCCATGCCTGTATAGATGATGCACTTATATGTAGATCTTTTATACAAACCATATACAAATGTATATATGTTCATTCTGACAGTTTATGTTGTTTTTCTTCAAAACTATCAAATAAAAAGTATTAAAAATAATAATTCAAAGTGAAGTTTTAGTCGGACTGAAACAATAAATGTACTTTTCTAACCTCGTGTGAACGTTCTGACTCCTGCGTCTGGTATCCGTTTGTCCTCCCGTGTGCAGGCTGCAGGCGGAGGAGGAGTCCATGCTGAAGCTGTGTCTCCACACTCTCTCTCTGAGGAGTCTGTCCAAGGAGCCCAGCGTCTCCTCCTCTCAGATGATCGCGTGCTGTCAGAGGCTCGCCGAGCAGCCGTCCCCCCTCCTGCAGGGCCTCCACCTCTGTGTGTCCCACTTCTTCTCCGTCATGCAGGACGGGGACCTGTGTGTCCCCTGGGACTGGAAGAGCTGAGGAGGACTCTCTGGTCAGCTGGTTCTGCAGGTCGTAGAGTTTTAGATGTTTGATGTTCCACGAGTTCCTCGGATAAGACGTCAGGAGATCATAGATTTTTCTTTATCTGAAGGGAAACCTCTGGAGGAAACAATCATGTGTTCAACGGTCATTAAAGCTTTATCTCCCCTGCTGGAACGGACGGACAGAGAGGAAATCAAGGGTTCCCAAACTGTGGCCCGAGGACCCCCTCAGAGCTCGCACAATGATTCACAAGAAAGGAAAGAAACGTTTCTTCTGCACTGTATTAATATTCTATAATTTCCTCTGAAACATTGGACATCAGAGCTCGTCAGTGATCAGTGTGAGAGGGAAGACTTCCTTTCCAACAAAGGCCAACGAGCTGAACCGTTAGAGAACCAGAGGAAGAAGTGCAATACGACGGCCGATTTGTTCCGTCCATGTTTGAGCGTCTTGATGATCATGATTTGACAGAGTCAGTGTTTAGGTGTGTGATAGGTATTTTTCTATTTACATTTTTTTTTTCAAAGACATGCACAAAGAAGCAAACAGATCCGTAACCCAGGGAGCTCCCGTTTGAGGATTCATTTAGCAACCAGTGATGTTTCGAGACAACAAGCGAGCATTTCAGCACAGTGTTAAAGCAGTGACCAGCTGAAGGATGTTATTTATTTTGAACAGGGTAGACGCCCCTTCCCCGACTCCTCTCCACAGCGTCCATCATAAAAACAATGACGCAGCGAACATTTTTAATTAAGCCTCTCTCTGCTCTGACTCTCCGAGAGTGTGATTTTTTTTTTGGGGGGGGTCCAGAAGGATATGAAGGGCAGCCAGTGAGATGCAAGCTTGAGCTGTGCTCCCTAGGCAAAGATCAATTGGCCCTCCAACCAACAATCAGCAGGGCAACGAGAGTGAGTGCTGTAAGATGGGACCCCTTAATGGAGGTTTCCTACCGTCATTGCAAAATTTGCACATTTTTTGGCTGCTTCTTTGGGGCCCCCTACTGGCCTGGGGGCCCCAAGCAGTTGCCTGCCTTCCCTGTTACATATGCAGACGCCATTGGTCCAGAAGCGGACCTCGGCTCATGCTTTGAGTGTGGGCTCGTGAACGCATGGGGTAGAGAGCGAGCAGGGAGACAGGGAGGCGTCTGATTGGTTCATCAGATTGTTACCTCGTTGCAGACATTGGTCAAAGTTTTTACAGGCTTACAAACTGCTACAGATGATGGATTTTCTTTGTTTCTTTTTCAGAGAACACGAGTTATTAATCTCTGTCAGGACCTAAAGACAATTTCAACCAACATCTTAAAAAGTGTATCTGGAGAAAATTAACCAACCCCGCCTTTAAGATGAAAGAGTACATTGGCAACGTTTTGGTTTGTAACATTGCTAATGTTTTTGTGTAATTCAGACAGCTTGCAGGAGTTTGCCTGCAATTATTTTTGGTAACTAAAAACAAGAAATTAACTAATATCAGGGGGCCTCAGGCTTCTATTTTTGTCGCTGATAGTTTTATATTTGCTAGAATTATAAAAAAAAAAGTTTTAAAAATCTGGTATGATGGCAGCCGGTAATGATCACCACACCATCCTGCCAACACAGCTCTCCTCTGTGTTTGTTATTCTGTGTTAAACCCGTCAACAAGCTTCTGCTGAACACTTCATGTAGAAGATGATGCAAGTCTTTTTAACACAGCCTCACGGTCCTAAAATTTGCACTTAGCTGCTCGTTGGCAACTCGTTGATGAAAATAAATTAAATAACTTTAATGAGCAGTCGGCTGTGAAGCCAGCACCTGTTCTCTTCCTCTCCTGGAAGACGTTCACACTGTTCGGTTCACTCAGATGTTCTCTCAGTAAGACTGAAACATGAGCACTTGAGGACCCCCATTGTCTGACCTGCACACAGCTGACCAATCACTGTGTGAGGTGGGCGGGACTTCAGATTGTTACAGAGCGTTATAGAAATGTCAGATGTAGAGATAAGAATTGCGTTTCAGACCGTTAATGATCCGACAAGCACTTTGTTTGAAGCACGATGTTGACCTTGACTTATCAACTATTTATACTGTAGCAGGGCCGGCTCTTGGCTTAGGCCATGTAGGAGGTCGCCTAGAGCGCCACATGCTGGAGGGGCGCCACAGAAGGCACCAAAATGGCTGGAGCCGGCCCTGTAGCCTACTGTAGTTATATTAAACATTCATGTGAATATAACTGAGATGATTGTAATCTGAACTGTGTGGAGACAATCAAAGCACACCCACAAAGACTCTGAATAATGTTACATGTTTGATCCAGCACCAGGACTGGCCTGAGTGATCCAGGATGTGGACTAACCTGTGATGATGGTTTTCTTCTCTGCACAAGTTTGAGACACGTCATCGTCCCTGTTGCAGCAGCTCTGTATACGTTGTCGTTGGTTACGGTGTGCAGTTCACACTCAACCATGCGCTGTGACGTAGTGTGTTTTGTTACTTACGTTGTGTCATTGACTGAGATGTGAGGTTCATCCAAACGAGTAAGAGTCCAAATTTATGTTGCAGAAATGACGTTTGACCAATCAGTGAACGCAGTGTTTGTTCCAGTGTTTTCCTCTCTTGACTAATCATCTTTGAACAGCTGAAAATAACTTCTGTTTATGTACACTAATCCACAAACAGCAATAAAATATTGTTAAATATGACGAGGAATCATGATAAATAAAGCATACACCCTTAATCTACAGCTACTGTATAATAACAGTGACATCTAGTGGTGAAATCTTCAACTACACCACAAGGTAATGTGACGATTCTCTATTATTGGACGGATGAAATTATCTCTGCTTGAAGAAAACGAAAGCAGAAGCAAAGACAAAAGTCATCATTCATATTTAAGGGGTTTCATCTATCACAGAGAAGACAGTGTTGACGCTCAACAGCCGCTGAAACCCTCTGCCGCCCCTCATCCTCCGAGGTTTCCCACCTCTCCAAACAATGATATTTCTATGGAGGATTTCACACCTAGTACACGCTAGGTGTGATATTTAAATTGTAACTTCTGCAGCTGGTGAAACATCTCAAATGTGAGTCGATCGTAAACTCCGTCATGAATTAGGAATCACATTCAAACTTGTCTATGTGTGAATCGACGCAGAGCTGCTGTACCTCAGTACCGGGTCAGTACAGTGTTACATGTGAGGAGATGGAGATTTGTCGGTATTAGAACTCTCCTCCTCAAAATTAAAACATTTTATTTCAGACTGATTACGATCACATCTCTTAACATGTGTGAGAGAGTGAGTCTCAATAACTTCCTGTTGGAACATTTCAATCAAAGAGGACAAAGCAATGATTTCCCATATCAGTAATTTAATTTAAATTGTAATCAAAACTGATAAAAGAAAATAATCTTGTCATATTGTCAGGGATGCAAAGATGATTTTTATGATGAAGCCACAGACTGTATAAGAAGATAAACAACACAACGTCTCCCTTTAAGTGAAGCCAAAACATTTGGAGCTCCACCCACTGACTGGCTGTAGTATAGGGTCATAAGCCCCTCCTCCTCCTCCTCACCGACAGATGAGTCATAAACAAAATAAAATTTGAATACACAGACTACATTTTTTTTCCAAACGTAACAAACACTAACACAAGAGGAACTTAACTTTAGTAAAGTGTGACGGCCAACTTCCATCAGATGTGTAGTCTTTTCAAAATAAAACACTCCGTTTGGACAGTTCTGAACTTTATGTCTTTGTGTGTTTGTGTTTTAAATAGTTTTATACCACATCGTATTAACCTGCCCTGTCGCGAGTGAATGTGTAAAATTACCACGGGAATTCCTGTCTCTGGTGAAAGTTCTGGGAGAGTGTCCGCTTCACACCATCAGGAGACTCTGTTCTGCTCTGCACTGAACCCACCTGAGGGATCTTTTGACATTTTATCAGGAAGTTAAAACGTTTGTTTTGGTTGCAGGAAGGGACGGGACATCAACACTGTGACTCAGCACCCGTTTGGGGTATTTTGGCTTCATCTTTGTGCAACAGGGAGAAGGTGGAGACAGGTCGTCCATCTTTATGTACAGTCAGCCGATGAATGGATAAACTTTTAGTGTATGAAATGTAAAAAGAAAAATAAACGGCTCCTCAGTTTTTCCCAGAGTCCAGAGGGGGAGGTCTTCAGATTGCTTCTTGTGTCAAACACACAGTCAAGAGTCAACGTGTTTCATACAGTAAATAAAATTTATTTTCATACAGACGTCACACCTCAAGTCAGAGGAAATAAAAAGTCAGCGGCTCTCAGTCCATGACGCCGCCGCGGCTCGTCAGTCAGCGGCCAATCAGCATTTCATACGACTGCCGACTCTGAGGGAAGCAGCTTCATAAATATCACTCCTGGGGGGGCAGGTGTGTGTGTGTGAGGGAGAGGGGGGCAGGGGGGTCAGAGGGGGGGGCGGTTTTAGAGGTTTATTTGCGTTGCACCTGTGTGAAGGAGGAGGGCAGCTGGATGGGCTGGACGGTCTGAAGTGGCTGCACCGGTTTCTTCCTGGAGTCTGGAGAGACCCTTTGAACCGCTGAGGGCAGCAGTTGGTTCCTCTTTATGATCTGCAGAGCCAGCTGGGTGTTTCCTGAGGGGGGGGAGGGGATACAGAAAAGGAGGAGGGTTACACTCACATACATAAAGCTCCCTGTAGTGGAACAGTATTTGCCGTCCCACATAGACTGCAAAGCGTCCAGCTTGACCCCAGCCGAGGGTCGATTACAAAGGGAAATAACAGCATCAAAATTCAGTGATAATAACTTATATTATACTGTTTCTGACCGTTCTGTAGCTCTAGGTAGACTCCCAGCAGGATGGCTTCAGGTGGAATCTCTTTAGTGTTCACCATCGATGCAGCCTGATGGAGACGAGATAAACAACAAGGTGAAGATTCAAACTACACAGAGAAATCTTTTTACAAAGGTTGAGAAAGAACTGAGGCTGATTGTCAAACAAAGTTTTTTTTTTTAAAGAGGACATATCATCCCCCTCCTCAACCTTTTCAAACAGTCCCCCTGTGGTCTAAATGAAACATCTGTGCTGTGCTTTGGTCAAAATATAACATGAATCAAGCACCAGAGGAGGTTTGTGACCCTGTATAAACCAGCTCTCTCAGAACGCTCCGTTTTGGTGTGTGTGTCTCTTTAAATGTAATGAGCCCCGCCCCCTGAGTTTTTCCCAGTAGACATCACTCCTCTGTAGCGAGAATACAAATGGCGTTCTAGGAAGGGGGTGGAGTCCATTGGGTGGCGATACCAGGGGAGGGGAGGGGATTAAATTTGAAACGGAGCATTTTTCTCTGTGTTGTAAGACTTATGCAGACCACAAACAAAGGACTGGATGGGTTTACTTCACATGTTGTGGATCAGTAGACACTCAGGTTATCAAAATAAATGTTCAAAAACACTGTCAAGGTGGATTTTTCATAACATGTCCCCTTTAAAGCATCCACTGCCTGCACAAATCGCACAACACTTGCATGCACCTTTCCCCCCCCCCCCGATGGTAATCTATCTACAATGAGAGCAAAAAGCTACAACTGCACACGTTATATGGGCCCAGCTATAGACAAGACAGGCTAGCTTGTTGCACTGGTTCACATGTAGTCGTGGTTAGCCGTTTCCATGGTTACCTGATGTAGGCACTTGCGGGCCTTTTCATACTCGCTCCTCAGACAGTAGGCGCTGCCCAGGTTGAAGAGCATCATGGCCCGGGCTGACGTCACACTGCTGGGGTAACACAGAGGGGTCTGCTTCCCTGCTGCACACACACACACATAAACATTAGGGAGATTATTACGGCAATTTATATCCATTATCCTGTTTTAGCATGCTGCTGTTAGCGGTTATCAATTGTCTTAGTACATAAAGTCGTCCTACACAAAAAACTCTCAAGTCAAATTTACACTTTCCTCTCTCACTTTCTAAATATTATTTAAACTAAAGCTGTGAACTTTCACAATCCTGCACAGGTCTTTCATTCCAATAACATATTGTTGTCATGTTGTTCATTCATATAACATTTTGGATTTATTTTCTATTCTACAACAGCAGAATCTGGTTTCATTTCTTTTTATTTCTCTTACAGATTTTAATGTCAGGCCCCTGTGTTTCTGAATGTATTAAAATTCATCTGATTCTGATTCTTCTTCTGAGTTTTCCTTCTTTTAACTTTTTGTCATGTTTTGACTGAGATGCATCAGGGTATTTTGATCTCCTGTTCGTTCTTGTAACTATGAATATTAATGGTTTTAAGCATTAAGGTGAGAACTGGACTCACGGGACTCGACGGCCTCGTCTCCTTTGTCCGACCCTGCAGAAAAAAAGAACATACAATCATTAATGGAACAGGACTAGCAGCCTGACTTTGTAGAGACTGGGGATGGGTAGGATTACTTGACTTCTCGTTAAAAAGGTAAAAGCTCTCGCAGCTGCACACACGTTGTTCTAGGCTACAATAGTTCAACTAAGTTAGCTGTACATGTGAGGGAAAGTGATGTCCATAGGAACTTAGACAAAACAATTAATACAACGTGAAACTTCAGATATGTGGCATTAAGTTAGCATACTATAGAAATACGAGTTTGGTGCTTAACCACATGCACTTAAAGCACAAGGAGAAAGCGGAGGAGACTGACAACAGGATTTTGCTAATCCTGTTAGCATACGTCAATATGATAATCCCAGAGCAGAGAAGATTGGCCTGCTAGCAACAAACATGGTGACTTGAGATTTTCTCCCATTAAGTTTTTGTGAAGGAGAAGGCTTTCACGAGCTAAAGGCATTTGTCAAGTCGGAATTCAAGCGATCACCACTGAGAACAACAGCTACAAGACTGGAAGCTCGAGGATAGCGCAGCTGAATTTGAGGGTTTTTTTTGCAGGAAAATTTGCGATTGATCATTCATGAGTTACAGTAATGAATATTTAAATGACTGAAAATGCCAATCACTAATAGAGACGTGTGAATCGTGCAGACCTTGGTCCTGCTCGCTGGCCAGGACCCCCATCGACACATCGCTGACGTTTTCTGGGTTCAGGTGGGAGATGGCATCAGAGATCCTGTCCAATGAGATGAGGGCTTCAGCGGCGTACAGGTGACCCAGGAACCTGAACACAGAGAGCAGAGCGGTGAGTGTGACACATACAGAACAAGGAGGGGGGGGGCGTGTTCAGGTGAGCGGCAGCAAAATCCACGACTCACTTCAGAGACCCGGACACCTTCGTCTGATGGAGCAGCTTCTCGGCGTGGTTCAGAGCCATCAGGTTGTCTCCGAGCGCTAACGCGACGTAGGTGCTACAGGCCAGGATGGAGCACCTGCGTGTCAGACGGTGACATCACTGATTAGCTCACGGGGACTCTGGAGTGTACAGGTGTGTTTAAATAAAAGAGTGAGGAGGCGTGTCCTTACCGTAGGTTCTCGACCTCCTGTTTCCTGAGAGGAGACGACGGAGCTGCAGACAGAAACTTGTCTGTCTCTTGACCTTTTCCACTGTAACACACACACATTAAATAATATATAAAGTAAACACACACTGGGACTTACTCAACATTCATATTGTGTGTATTCTTTTGTGTGTGTGTGTGTGTCTTACCTGCAGGCGTCGCTGTTCTCACTGCCGCTCTCCGTGCTCCCTGATTGGCTGGAGTTCTTGGAGCCGTTCTCTGTCTTGGCGTCCTGCGTCTGATGTTCGGGCAGCAGCAGCAGAGCGTTCCTCAGACAGATCGCTGCAAACTCCATACTGGCTACGGGGATGGCTGCTGACTGACCCTCACTGTGAACACACACACACACACACAAACACACACACACACAGGTCAATAACACATGAATTACTTTTAATACCTTTATTTCAAAAAGAGAAAGAGGGCTGCATCTTATATACCAATGAATGCTACTAGTATACCAGTATAATGTGGAGACATGAACCACATGTGGAGCCACCACCATCACCCATGTGACCTGACGCGGATTACTTCCCGGACACAGACCAGGCTGGGGACGCCACTTTTGTCAGCTTTTCTACCTCAACAGGTCATAACCAAGCATTTAAGTGGCATACAGTTAAAACCTCACGCAGTGCTGGTTTGATAGAAAATAATTCTGACCATCAGAGGAGGGTGTCATCATTTTCAGCAAATTGGTTTCAGGCTGTTGGTCCCTACTTCACAACTACCAATGTTACTGTAGGCCGAGAGCTGAACTACTGTACCGATAGCTTGCTGGATTGTAAACGCCACATGGTGAAAACAGATGGTGCAAGATAAACCGACGAAGCTGCACAGAAACTTCACGTTGTGGACTTTGCTGAACTCAATGGAAATCGTCTTGCAGAGAGACAGTTTGAATGACCGGTTGATCTCTATTTTACTGTTGACATCTTCTGCCCAGAGACAACGGATGGAAGTTAGCTAGTTAGCTAAATCTGGTACAAAGCATCTTTTTTCTTCTCTGGATCTTCAAGTAAAAAGAGATATTCTCTGAAAAAGTGAAATACATACAGAAATGTTTTGAGATGTAACTGCTGATGTGTTAAGCTAGGCAAATTTATACCCCACCAGTACAAATTAAAAATAAAGAATTCCTTTCTCTATTTTCAAAACATTTCATATCTGCTGCCCTCTGCTGGACAAGAAAAGGTTCAGTATGAATGATTAGTGTAGCAGCAGGATGGACTCAGACCTGTAGATGGTGTTCTGAGTCGTTTGGGATGCCAGGACGATCTTGCGATGGTAGCCCTGCCCGACGATGGACTGAACGATTCCTTTTTTGCACGGTAACCCTTTACTCTCCTGCTCGGAGCCCTGAAACACAAAAGAGGACAAGAGGAAAGGTCAGGGGGTTCTGCACCATCATACAATGGATGGTAAAACGAACACACACAAAAGGCTAACCGTTGTCATATTTCTTGTCCCAGAAAAAAATTATTAAAACAAACAGAAAAAGGAAACTGTTTAAAAAAAATGAGGTTTTAAGTCTTACCCCCTTGTTGGCAGAGATGCAGCACTCTGCGAGCCGCAGCCACAGTCGAGGATTGGAGTGATAAACCTGCACGGCCTCCATCAGACACTCGAACGCTGCTAGAGGCCGGCCGATGTGCAGCAACTGGATGCCGCAGTTATACAGCAGCTCGTAGCGTTTGTTAGCTAGCAGCGCACACATTGGGATACCTGTGAACTTCTTGGCTGTTCATGAAAAGCAGAAGAAGAAGAAGAGGGGAGTGGTTACTATTACATCACATGACCTCAGAGCTTGTGAAGACGAGTGATCCGCTCATGCTGAGGCTGCAGACAAAGCAGCAGCAGGTTGCTGTGACCTACATTGCCCGTTGCCTCCGTCTCCCAGCTGTGCACAGGTGTGGTCGTTCTCTTGCAGCGCCTTCTTGAAGTAGAAAATGCCCAGGTTGTGTTTCCCCATCGCAAAGTGAATGCAGCCCAGATTGTTCCAGAACATACATCGAACACATTCACCTGAAAGAGACATTATATGAACATTATTTCTGTGACTTTATGATCTCAGGTACATTTTGCAGCTTCATTAAACAAAGCAATGACTCATCAACAGGAGGAAACATCGGTATCCTCACCTGTCTTTATGGGTCCTGGATGCTCTGCGATGTTGGAGCTGTTCAGCAGCTTCACTGCTTTACGGTAATTTCCTCTCAGGTACTCAAAGTTACTCTTGAGGAAGAGCGAGGGGGCAGACTGGAGGAGAAGGAGACACGGGTCAGAGAGAGAGAGAGAGAGAACCGGGACAGGACACACACTGATGAAACCAAAACCTCAACTTAACCACAGCTCTCAGAGGAAATCTGCCTGCTATGAACAGATTGCACTGTGATTTATTTACAATACACAGGCTGAACGGCTGCTTTGAGAATGGAGTTTGGATAGACCATTTCTGATGCAACTTCAGGAAATCAGAAGAAAATAAGTTCTGAAGAGTTTTGTGAGTCAGGGATGCATTAATGACCTGTAACATCTACAAACCAATCATGTGTGCTCCTTAAAGGTCCCATATTCTGCTTTTTCTGATTTTATATGCTCTTCAGTGTGTTTTCCAAGTGTCCTGTGCATGTTTAGTCACATCTATGTGCGAAAATTTAAAGTCTGTGTAAACGCGGCTTCTCCTACGTCCTCCTGTTAGCTGTAGCATTAGCTGCATGTAACGCTCGGTTCTAGCCCCCCTCGATAAAAAATTGTCAGTGTGACGTCTTTTCAGTGTGATATCACTGATCTAAGCCCGTTGGCTCGTTGTGGCAAGCCCTGCAGCTCATGTTGCACGCCCATTAACTTCTGTAGCACGCCCACGATATGCCGTAGCCTGCAGTAGCACAGTAGTGCTAAGGTGCTAATGTTTTTCGCTCCCCTCGGAGCCAGAGTGGCTGAGCGACTGACCAATTACGGCAGAGCCGACAGGCCGACCAATCAGATCAGACTTGGCACATGTGGGGACTCTGAACGTGGGCACTTCAGAGCCTTAGAGAGAGAGTCAGAAGCGAGCCGGTGCGTGGAGCGGCAGTACATGAAAACAGACACTTTTTTATAACTTTATCTATTGTGAACATACTTCAGTAGGTACATAGATTAAATATATGAACCCCAAAAAGGGCACAATATGACCTCTTTAAGTCTGAAATAATAATTTCCCTTGCATAAAAAATACTGCAAACTACTCAAGATTTGTCGGGGTGAGCATCATGTGTGAGCATGAACAGCTGGATTTTTCACTCCGACTTTAATTTTATTTTTCATGCCTACGTTTTGTACATTTTCCAGCGTAAAGTCAGGGTGATCTCAGGTGAAAATGCAGCAGGAAATGTTCAGGAAAGTTCACCACAAGGGAGCTAAAGGGGGTGATGACGTTTTGCATCTGCAACCAGTGCATGACCTTAGGCTGTTTGCACACGTCAGGTACAATATCCGTGCACGTTATGAGACAGCTTTCTCTTTTTTTTTGGTTCACAAGTACATTCTTCTCTGCTCTTTTTTGATATTGTTGATATGTTGACCTTCTCTGACTTGGGTTACTTGTCCAACACTTGCACGCTGTCTCCCACTGTGCGGTTCATGTGTGAACAAGCAACCAGGAAGATTTCAGGGGCAGACTGCCTGACATTTTTTTAGACATTTTCAGGAGTGCATGTGTGAAAACGGCTCCTGTTGCTTTTTAGTGACACCATGTGAATGAATAGTGTTTGACAGCCTTGTTGAATTATTAACAGTAATACTTACATTCCCTGCTGTGTTCATGACTGATTTGATCTCCCTCTTGCAGGCTTTGGAGGATTTCATCTGAATGTAGGCTCTCACTTTGTACTGCAGAGGAGACAGCAGTCAGTCAGACAGTTACAGGGGAGACAAACAGAGGAAGGTTTTTTTTAAAAACTCACCTGATGCATCTTTGATTTGGCTGCCTCGATCATGGCTGTGAACTCTGCTTTCTGATTGGCTCCATCTTTGTTTGAATTGTTCTGCAGACACAAACTGGGCTTAGTAAAACGGTACACGGAGTGCTTTTAAGTCTGCTGTGTGAAAATAAAAAACGAGGTAAAAGTGAAGGGTAGCGTTTGTACCTCTCCTTTGCCGTTCTTGCTGCTCCCCTGTACGGACAGTTTGTCGAGCACTGCCAGCAGGTGGAGCGCTTTCTCCGGCTGGAAGGTGAGCAGGTACAGATCCACGAGCAGGAAGCACACCGCCTGAGCAAACTTCTCTGCTGGGACAAATAACATGATGACTGTGCGCCAAAACTCAAAGTGTGAAAGTGTCATGTTTGAAATGTTCAAAACATTTTCTAGAGAACAAGTCTGAACTAAGAAGTGGGACATACCAAATGGTTCCAGGAACTGGTAGAGCCTCTCCCCTATGGAGATGGCCTCAGAGTACTGTCTCATGTGAAAGTGGATGATGGCCTGGTTGTAGTACAGCAGACTGTTCTCCACGTCGTCCAGCCCGTCCACGTCCTCTGCCGACGTGTGAACCTGAGGGACGATCAGTTAGTGATGACATCATCATGGAGGGGTGCAGAGCTCTGATTTAAAACAAACTGTACATGAATAATAAGAGCAGCAGGTACCTGGTTCTTCATGGCCAGCAGAGTCTGTTTCAGAGTCCCTGTGGTGGTCTGACCGCTCTTATAGAACTCCACCACGGCTCTGTTCAGGGCGATCTTGTAGTCCTCTTTGTTCAGCTCCTGCAGGGCTTCCAGCTGTTTCAGAGACTCTTCGTACTTCCCCGCCTGAGAGAGGGAAACATGAGCACACTGAGAACGTGCAACAAATCACAAGAAGATGAAGAGGGACGATTCAGAAGCAGAGAAACAGACTGATATTTTTTCCAGTTTGTCAGGAGAGGATTTACCGAGAACGAGTCGTAGGCGCTCGCTGCCACTTCTTTCTCCTGATCCGTCACGCCCGGAGATGATGAGCTGTCGTGCTTCGACTCATTTTGTTCTGATTTTGAATGAAAAAGAGAGGACATCTTCGGCCGTGAATCAACTAGTCAAATAAAAGAAAAACAATCACCAATAGTTTTAATAATCCGTCAATTGTTTTCATTTCAAAGCACATATTTCAAACACTTGCTGGTTTATTCTGCACACATTTGAAGAGTCACTGCTTTTCTTTGTCATGGTTAGATTAACCGACGAGTCTTTGGGATCTAAAATGTTGTTTGGCCTAAAAGAAGCTTTTCGATAAAGACGTCAATTTGGCTTCAAATTGTCATGACAGTTTTCAAAAAAACTTTCTGACAACGTGTAGACCAAGTTCTTACTGATTTACTGTAAAATAAAAATACAAAGTTGGTTGCAGCCCTACTAACATCTGAATCTGGAACCAGACACCAAGGTCAGATCTGTGAACTTTAGGTGTCAGGCTCCCACTGTAGACTCGTCTCAGCTGACAGGATCAACCGTTCTGTTCAGAGATATTTGATTTTTTGAGTAACTGTTTCCCTCCAGTCACTTTGATCCAATCAGATCTGAAGTTCCATATTTAGTGAGACAACCTGCAGCTGACTGGTCACTGGGTTTTGGAACAACTCTCTTTAAACTGTAGAGACCGCTGTGCAATCAGAAGTCTGTCAGAGACTCAAACAGCCTGTTGATAATCCCTCCTCAAGAAAGAGTCACAGATCTTCCTGTTCTGATGTTTGGACTGAGGCTGTAAAAATGTGCAAAACTTTGATACCAAGTGTTTGAAAGCCATACAATCTATCATATCGACGATTGATAAGTTTTGAATAGTACTGATGCTTTAAAAAAAACACACATCTATTTCATTAAATGCGTGGGCATTTAAGGATTAATTAATCCATCAGAAATTGAGAGCATACTTCAGCACATTCAGACAGTGTAAAGAGGTTTGTTTTGCAATTATTTATAATGGGAAACAAAATGTACAATGTTGGTTGCCCAGGACTATTTATGTTGCAGTGGTATTAAAACAAACATCAATACAGGAAAATACTGAGAAACTTCTGGTACTGTGACAACGCTAGTTTGGCCTTAAAAAGTGAACCTGCTGCAAACGTTTTTTGAAGCTTTAGACACCGACTCCTGTCAATGACTGCAGCAGATAACGAGTTACACTATTAACCACGGTTTAAAACATCACGGTTAATTAAGTGTAAAGGCCACGCTACATCAGGTGTTTCTGTTCTTACACTGAAAAAAGGGGCAGGCGCGTTTTTTTTGGTGCAAAATCAAAGTGACACCAGCTTAATGTGCCAAGGCAGTGTGACATTAGTTTGATATTACAGAGAGACAGCAAGGCTTTGTAAACAAAGAATAAACCAGTGAATCAAAACAACAGTGCTCACATGAATAGCTTCTGACTGGTTTATTGTTTGATCATGCTGCCTTTGCTCTACGGTTCTATTTATTTATTCTCCCATTATTGTTTTCTCTGTTTATCGCTTTTCTCCCTATCTTAATTGTTTTCCTTTCTAAAGCCTCCTGTGGACAGGTGTTGAGAACTAGCATGCTTGCTAAAACACTTAAACAATGCATCTGGTTCGTCCAATGTATGTGTGATGTTCACGCCAAATAAAGTCTATTATTATAAGTCAGCTATTCAAAACAACTGACCCACGGTCTGCAAAAACCTCCTGGAAAAAATAAATCTGCACATCACACATCGCAGGAGTCTAAAATAAACGCAATAAAAAATGAATTATAGTGTTTAAAGAAGAAAATATTTCTCACTCAGCATGTGTACATTTGACCTGCTGGAAGGAGACACAGGTAGTGGTCATGCTTCACAACATTTGCATGCTGTCAGATGAAGCTCAAGCTTTCAGCTACTCTCTCAACATTGGTGCCAATTTAGTAGTTACAAGAATTACTTTCAGGATTTATCTGGCTTCAGGACGGACATGTTGCAGACACAAGTATTGTGCAAAACATTGCAGCAGTTCGGCACAGAAACTGAGTTATAACAGGCACACTTTTATATTTGTTAACTTACAGCACTTCATTTCTTTATTGAAATATTAAACAATTTAAAAGGTGCACTGTGTCGATTTGGAAGTGACATTTTAAAGTTGGAGAAGTGAAACATTTCTATGCTTTATTTTCTGAACTAAATACATAAATTTTATTCAAAGATAAAAATGGGTCCCTGGGACACTCGAGCTAAAAAGCTACCAGGAGAGTTACGGTTTCACCATAACTTCTCACGTGCATTTTATCTTCAAATAGGGTTACAGGGACTACATTTTCCTCTGAGGACAGTTTTTCGAGATTCAAGATTTTTATTTGCCACATGCTCATACAGATGTGCAGTGAAATGTAAAGACTGCTCCGCAAGGCCATGCGATAACACTCAAATTGCTAATACACATATATACAGTAAAATAGAATATAATGTAAATTTAAAAAAATAAAATATTTGAATATACAAAATATAGAATAATGTAAACGTTTGTGTATAGAGTTATGAACATAAACCACAGAATCTGTACACTTTTCCAACTTTCACATTTCCCTACCAAAACTCCATAGTGCACTTTTAAGCAATTCTTCTGGCTTGATATTTTTTTACTGTTCAAATTGCAAAAGGTTATATATCATCAAAAGAAAAGATACCGTAATTTTAAATCAATATCACAATAATTTATTATTTTGCCCTGTATTATTTCACCACGGTGTTATTTATGTTTCAGGAGGCAGCAATAAATTACACATTAATATTATTAATATTTTGTGATCATTTTATTTCTCAGACTATAATAAAACCATCAAAACGCTCTGATGGTTGCGTCCCTGCGTCCTGCCTCCTGATTGGCTGCATGCATGTGTTTTTGATGCAGTGGTAACCCAGACCCAAAAAAAAAAAAACGGGTCCCTGGGACACTGTTTGGAGCTAAAAAGCTACCAGGAGAACTACGGTTTCACTGTTGCGGGCCCATCACCGTAACTCCCCACGTGCATTTTATCTTCAAACAGTGTTACAGGGACCACATGTTCCTCTGAGGACAGTTTGTGTATAGAGTTATGAACATAATAACTAATAACTAACCTCTGGACTAATAACTCTGAAGCTATCTATTCAAAAGTACACTCAGTTTACTGCACAAGTTTACTTTTTCTTTACATTGTATTTACCATTTTGTTTTGTACATTTTGCACAATTTAGAATTTATTACTGTAAATATTATTTATCTTATTTTATCTTATGTTACCTTATTTTGGTTGTATTGCACCGCGGGACGGCGACAAACGCAATTTCGATTCCACTGTATGTCTGACATATTTTGAAATTGACAATAAAGTTGACTTTGACAAAACACAGAATCTGTACACTTCTCCAACTTTCACATTTCTCTACCAAAACTCCATAGTGCACATTTAAGCAATTCTTCTGGCTTGATATTTTTTTATTGTTCAAATTGCAGAAGGTTATATATCATCAAAAGTCATTTTAAATCAATATCACAATATATTACTGTTTATTATTTCACCACGGTGTTATTTATGTTTCAGGAGGAATGTGCAATAAATTACACATTAATATTTTATAAGAAGGTCCACATTAATTCCAAATTAATACATAATAATTGTGATTATTTCTCAGACTATAATAAAACCATCAAAACGCTCTGATGGTCGCGTCCCTGCGTCCTGCCTCCTGATTGGCTGGTTGGCTGCACGCATGTGTTTTTGATGCAGTGGTAACCTCAGTGTTTCAGGTAGCTGACAGTTGAAACTCATTCAAAAAAAACACATGATAGTTTAAAACCTTTAAACCTGCAGAAGAAGAAATCCACTGAAACATCTCAAATCTATAAAAACATATTAAACTGTTGATGTTTGTTAACGTTTTCCACGCAGAATCGCGGGGAATAACACGTTTTAAATGTATCACGGGTTATTTTAAAAGCAGGATGAAGAAGTTAACAGCACCAGTCTTAAGTTATGATCGCGTAATTTGTGTTTAGTTTTCCAATAAATGCGTCATTTGTGAATGAAGCGTGTCCTCAGACAACATGCAGCCCGGCTATGCTAACGCAGACTCTGTCGGGATGTTAGTGAAGCTACAGAGCAGAGAACCAGCTCCCGCTCCTCTGACTGAAGCAAAGGAGGGTTCTCTTCAAAGAACAGACACCTGTAATTAATCTGATAGTCTGCATAACAAAGTGCTTCTCATCAAGGAGTCAACGCTAGCTTCAGTTTGACCACTGCTAACTCAACTAGCGTTAGCCGACACACTCACCTGTGTTTTCTGCCATTTCTGGAGCCTTTTCAAGGACAGCGGGGAATCTCGGGGATTCTGTTCAGTATTTGAGTGGATTAAAGTACTAATTTTTCTGCGGAAGAAACTTTAAAAATGATACTGAGCGTGTAATCTCTGTGTTTCACACAGAAGATAGCTAGCAGAAATCTGTCTGGTCCGCTCTAAACAGATTCTTCTTCGCTGGATCGTAACTGAGTGCAACCAACGAGTTAAAGCGCCACACCGCCCCCAGCTGGTTAGAATAAGTAACGCACAAAATGTAGCCTACGTGGTAACAGTACAGCGGTACAGTCTATGGTTAAACGGAGCATCAGGTTTATTCCACATTTCCAATTTCAATGTTGTGTGGATAATTCATACGTGTATTTTTTTTTTAGGTTCCAAATAATAAAAGACGAATCATATTATTTACTTATTTATATTTATTTATTTATTATTATTATTTATTTATTATTAATTATTTACTTATTTATATTTATTATTTACTTATTTATAAATATTTATTTATTATTTATTATTATTATTTATTATTCATTATTTATTATTTATTATTTATTATTTATTATTTATATTTAGAACTTATTTATATTTTCATCTCATTGTACAGTGTTCCCCTTGTTATTTTTTTTGGAATATATCTTTGCTTTAATACAGTATATAGCTTCTGTACAGTTTATTTTAAATCACTTAGCTGTTACTACAACTTATTTATTTTTACTTTTACTTTTTTTGTACTTTTCAACTCTTTTTTTCTTACAATGCTATTCTATTTTATATATAATTTTAACTTTTTTTGTAGAAGCTGACTCAGGGAGAAACGCACAAGAATTCCAATGTACCTGTACTGTCCTGTACCTGTGCAAATGGCAATAAACATCTATTATATTCTATTCCATTCTATTTAAGATCTTAGATATAGATCAGAGGTTCTCAACTGGTGGGTCAGGACCATTTTAAGGTCGCCAAGGTGTGTCTGGAAAATAATTGGGTCAAAATATATCTTTAAACTTTTAAAAATAAACGTGTTTGTTTTGTTCTGTCTCATGTTATGTGCCATCTGAGGTCTAAACGACAAACTTCTTTTCATAAAATAAATCTGATTGGTTAAAAAATAGCCTATATAGCTGAAATTTGGGTTGCAAAATGTCACAGGAGATGATGGTTCATCCTTCAACTAGACCATTTGAAACCCACTGATATAGGGGTATAAGATATTCTGCTTCCCGTTACTGAAGCATCTTATTGTGTTGCACTTTTTATGAGGTTATAGGGAAATTATAAAGCAGAGACTCGAGGTCCAGAAGTCCATACAAGCCCGCCTGTAACGGTTTAATATTAACTCTGTGCAGTGACAATCTCATATTTATATCCTACAGTTGTAGCTACACGTTACTGAATCACAAATGTAATCACCCTGTTTATGACAAGTTACAGGAAGAAACTTTTAGCTTACTTTCACTTTCAAAATGTGTGGATTCATAATATGAGATAATTGTTAGTGCTTTTTTTAGGCTTGTTTTTCTATTTTTCGGCACATAAAACAACACACAGGTCAAGGTTACGAAAGTAAGATAAACTTTTATCTGTAAGTGAATGTTTATTTGAATTATTTTATTTCAGTTAAATTTCATTAGGCCTACTATTAGGCTATTATCACAACACCACCAATTAGTCAAATATTAATATTATTTCTTAAATTTGATTCAATTTCATTTATTTTATAAATTTTAACTCACTGCACTGTAACTTTTAACTCTTTTTACAGTTTTACTTTATTTATTTCAATTAATTTCATTTGAATTGTTTTTATTTGAACATATGTTCAGATTTAATAATTCCAGTGATTTTTGTTTTTTTTTAAATGTTCTATTTTAATGTTTCTTTTCTTTCCTCTGTCATGATGCGTTTGATGTCCTGTGTGAAGCACTTTGAATTGCCTTGTTGTTGAAATGTGCGACATAAATAAACTTGCCTTATTATTTGAAGTGAATTGAGGTGAGTGTATGATCGATGACGAGTCAACAAAGTCAAAGTCTATCATAGTGGAAGTGAAAGTGAGACCGTTAAAAACAGTGAGACAATAAGCGCGGTGATGGACAAGTTTAAGACTGTTCTGAACATCGCAAACCAGCAGACCAACCTCGGGATCGGGATGGTGGCTCTGCTCACGGCCGGGGGGGAGCAGATCTTCTCCTCGGTGGTGTTCAAGTGTCCCTGCAGCCAGGAGCTGAACTTTGTGTACGGGATCGTGTTCCTGCTGGTGCCCGCGCTGGCCCTGCTGCTGCTCGGGTACATCATCAGTAAGAAGACGTGGAAGCTGCTGACGGGTCTGTGCTGCCGGCGCAAGGAGCGGTCGTGCGGCTGGAGGAAGCTGTTCGCGACCGGGACCATCCTGTTCCAGATCAGCACCACCGCGCTGGTGGCCCCGTCCTCCTGGATCGCCGTGGCTCTGCTGAACGGGAACTACTTTGAGTGCGCGATGACCGGGGTGAACGCCTCCAAAGCGCGCCTGTGCGCAGGGAAACCGTCCGCGGAGCAGTGTCAGAAGGAGCTGTTCAGGTTCCCCTGCGGGAGGGCGATCAGCGGGGTCCCGGACGCGGACAAGGATGATGTGCTGCTCACCCTCAGGGCTCAGTCTCAGGTCAGTGCTCCCTAAATACACCGAAACTTCCCTCTTACAACAAGTACACCTGATCACAGCAAGACAATGATTTATTGTAAAATAGATACCCGAAGTTGTGAATCATCCCCCAAAATAAAACGGAGGCAAGTGCCAAGTGAGACCTGAATCAATAAAAGAACTCAATGAAGTCTATTCAGGGTTATTGCACAATTTAAAAAAAGGAAGATGAAGTATAGTTGAATAACTCCTGTAAGTCCTGTGATATTCACCACAGTAAAAACGAACAAGTTTACACATCAGTGAAAGTGATTTTAGAAATAGATACAAAAATAGTGTACTTTAAAAATAAAACCATGTCACTAAGTGAAATGAAAAATGATATGAATGTGTAAAAATACTTCAAATGTAAGTTTAGGTGTCTGATCTTTACTCATAAAGATGAACACACCTGTGTGTTTATTTATTAAGCTTATATGTCCTCTCAGTACTAAAAGTCTAAACATGGACTTTTGTATTCTGCTTCAAGCCTTTCTTACAATAAACATGTAGCCTATATAGCATCATTTTTTTTTTGCTGTTATTTTCTTTTCGTGTTACCACGGTTTGATAGGCCTGCTTGTGTGTGTGTATGTGTGGCTGTGTGCAAAGTTGTATGCCTTAACCACCTCCAGGGACAGTGGGAGTCCCCTCTGACACCCTTATTTTGAGGGGTCACGTGCTAAAACACTTTGGGAACCCCTGATCTGACCTTTCATTTCTCCACTATGAATTATTAAGAAATTGCTTATTCACAATCTGTACATAACAGAACTGACATTAACAAATCATTCTGAAGGTAACGTGAAGATTCAAGTCCTCTTTGAGTTGAAACTAGATACTCACGTTTAAAAGTGTCTGACTCGGCTGCTTCAGAGTCTGTTTGAAGTGGTGCGCAACAAATCTTAGGGCACAAAGGATGCACTGGATGGCTCGCTCGTTGGGCAGGAAAAGAAGGTCGTGTTTGTCGTCCTCTGAAATGGGACAGCCTTCACCGTGCCAATGTGACTGAATTGGTCTTCAAATGTGCCCTTTAAAGGGATACAAGCCCCCAATTGAGACCCAGCCAGAGACAACATGAAACCATGTTTGCTTCAACTAGAAATAATTTTACCTAAAATGCATCTGGACTGGAAATTCAAGGTCTTCTTCTTTGAGTATGACCCGACTGATACGGAGCATCAGTGTTTGTTAGCTGGAAGAAAACATTTCTGAAGAACATCTTTTTTATTTGAATAAGCTGAAGTGACACCTAGCAGACTGCTAGCAGCCCCCACCTGTCAATCAAAGAGTCCATACACCCATATACGCCTACTTTCAACAGGTGAGTTGTATAAAAACTCACCGGTACAGTGGACGTGTAAAAGAGAAAGTTCTAGGACCAAAACTGTTTTTTTGTACGAGGCTGAAAACATGTTTATTCCTGCTGTAGAGTTGAACATTTTAACATGGGGCTCTATGGGGAGTGACTCACTTCTGGAGACAGCCTCTAGTGGACACTCAATGAACTGCAGTTTTTGGTTCTTCAGTGTTAACTTTGGGTTTTGCTGCTTGCACAGGACATCCTCAGCACTGACACAGTTATCATACAAACCTGAATAAAACATTTTGATCTGCTGCTAATTAATGGTTGAAAATAAGCGGCATTTTAAATATCGAGTGTTTAAACCGATGAAAACCCTCTTCTGTGTGTTTCTGTTGTCCACAGATTATGGGTTGGCTTCTTATCGCCTCCATCATGTTGTCCAACCTGCTGCTCGGCTGCATGGCTCGCTGCGCCTCCCCCATCAGCTACCTGCAGCTCAAGTTCTGGAGGATGTACGCTCAGGAGGAGAGTTGCATGATCGATTCTTTCTCGGCCAAACACGCCAAGGAGCTCGCTGAGAGGAACCTGAAGAGCTTCTTCAACCGCACGCCGCCTGAAGACATCCAAACCCCCTCCAATAAGGACTGGGAGAAGATCTCCTCCCTGTACAAGTTCAGCAACAAAGACCACTACTACAGCACCTTGCACCGCTACGTGGAGAGAAAGCCGGAGGTCGACGACTCGCTGATGAGGATGGCTTCAATGAAGTCGGTTGACTCGGACCATGGCGGTATCAACCCTCCTGTTCTGGGTTTTGTAGATGAAGGTCAGATAGGGGTGTGAGGAGGTGTGAGGAGATGTTCCACCTGGGGTCTGAGTCCCCCTGGAGTAGATCTCAGGGTGAGGCTTTGTCTACTCTGAGGTTTATCCAGACCCAATCTGATGGGATTTTATTAATGAAATTAGTTCAGTTGATTTTCATTTTTTATAGCAACTCACTTTCTTTTCATTGCATCCTGGGGGGGGGGGGGGGGGGGGGGGGGCGCCCTTTTCTTAGATACAAACAAGCGGGAGACCAAGGGAAAAAAAGAACCATTGGTCTGGTCTGTAAATAAAAAAAACTTAAAATTCACACAGAAATACTTGAAAAAGATCTTATTTTTCTAAATATTTTAATAATGACCGTGTGTGAGATGGCTATCATCGCCCTCTTCATGATATGAATGTAATAGACGTGGCGATCATAAAGGCTTTAAAGGAGTGGAAAATCAACCTTTCGACCCCTCACCTAAAGCTTCTTTTCATCTAGACTTTAAACTTTATCTGGATATTTCGATGAAAGCCACCGCATAAATTCGGTGTGAGCTGTTATGTGAATGCATATTCAGAAGAATTCACTGAGAGCGAGTGAAGGGGGGATGGGGGGGGGGGGGGGGGGGGGGGGGGGGTTGATGATGTTAATATTGTGCAACCAGTGCGATCTTCAGGCATGCACTGATTGAATAACAACTTTGGAAAATGTCAGTGGCGGGGTGTCCTGACAGATGTAAAGTACGATCAGTAAAACTAACCTGTGTCATAACCTGGCTCCATGGCCATGACAAATACGAAACAGAACAGCCCAAGTTGAGGAAACAATGATTTATTTACAACCAGCCACAACCATAGCACAAACGAATAAGTCAAAGTTTAGACCAGAGAGAGAGAGAGAGAGAGGGAGAATCTACCCTGGGGTGGGGCTTTTATGCCCTGCCAGACACAGACCCAGGTGCCCTCGATTGGACCATCCACCTCTACTAGAACTAGGGGGGACAGAATCAATTAGTTACATCCTGATAAGGCAGTGACCGTCACACCTGGAAGAACAAAATTCTTAAAAACAATTATCACTTATTAAACCCAGCTGACCACATGTTCTGGTTGATATTTAAGAAGAAAGAAGGTAAACAAAGCACAGAAACACTTTTGTTGTGTTACCACAAACTAACCACTGAAAACCTGAACAACAACTGTCCGCCTCATGTTTACAACAACCATGTACCAAGAATGTAATAATGTTCAAACTATTAAACTTTTTTTTTTTACATTTCTTACAAAAAAAGTGTCAGAATGTATGTCTATAAATGTTTATAACGTCTTGTGCCCCATCATTTTTTGGATTGTTCGTTTTGAAAGAGCAAAGAGTGTAACGACTAAACACCATCTGGATGTGAAACAGTGACGACAACAAGTGGTGAAGGTGTCTCAGGACAATCAGTACAAATGATTTGACATTAATTCAGACATGGGGTTCAATCAATCTCCAGAGAGACCCGGTCAAGACAATGAAAAGAGCAAATTGAGTAATGACTACATGCCTTCTGGACAATGACATTAATGAGGCTAATGGCAGAGAGGACAACCAGTGCAATGTGAAGTCGAATAAAAATCCTCAAAACAAGAAGTGCAAAAGTGAAAAGAGGTTATCAAGACTCTTAAATACAAGAAGAGAAACAATCCCCCCCACTTCTTCACACAGATTCTCTCTCCAGCTTTTTGCTGAAATGCATTAAAATGTGGAGGAGGAACCAAACTTCGGTTCCTGCTTTTGTCTGTCTCAGGCTGTGGGGCAGAGAACAGGAGATGTAAATTCGGTGGTTACACAACACAGCAGTAGAAATATAGTAATGTGCAATCAAGATATACATAAAAATAGGAATGTAAACATATAAAGCAATAAGTACAAGAAATATTGAAGACAATAAGGAATATATACAGAGTGGATTTGCATGTAAACAGTGAATAAGAGGGGACCCAAAATAGACCTCTGGGGGACCCCATAAGAAAGATGAGCACAACAGAAAAAGACTAGTTTGACCGATTTATTGCGGAGAAGGGGAGATGGATGAATGAATTCTGGAGGGTTGAAGAGGGAAGGGGAGGATGGCTTACCAGGGCAGGGTAGGGGTGTGAGCGTGGCAGATAGAAGCACTGTGTTTACGCAAAAGTAAAACTAAGTAACTAAGCTCAGACGTCAGTACATTCATGTTGATTCTGTGATGGTGTAAAGTTAATTTCCCAGTCTGTGAATTCACATTGTGTCTCAGCATTGAAGAAGCGCAGCACAGCAGGAGCTCCACACACACAAAAAGTCAAACATGCACGCACACACACAGCGGTTCAATTCCTGCTATGGATCAAAGTATGGAAATTGTCCCGGTTGATGGAGAGGTGCCTGGTCACTTCCCGAGTACTGTAGCACTTCCTGTAAGCAGCCCTGTCACTCTGACATCTCTGCAGTAATACATGTCCATGGGTCCTGTTTGAGTGTGTGTTCGTTTCAGGCCTATGTGTGTGTGTGGCATGTCTCTTAATAACAGAGGGTAAAGCATGAACACAGAGCACACACACTCAGAGAGACAGACAGGCAGACAGGGGGAAAGGAAAAAGAAACAAGGGGAGCTGCTGGCATATTCATAGCCATGACAAAGATGTTTTTAAGACATCAGCAAAAATGTTGTTTTGTATATAAAGATTTTAAAACGCTTGACACTGGTTTAGTTGTATTAATGCAGACAGGCAGGTAATAAAAAGACAGAGAATATCATACACATAAAATAAACAACAGTCCGTTTAAAGGCAGAGATTGACTTGTACCAAATCTGTTTTTTTTTACCATTTCTGTGTGTGCTTGTCCAGGAAGTGCAATCTCTACAGCCTGACCACTTCCTGTGCACCGTTGCACCACACCTGCATACATACATGCATACTTTCAACATGAGAGCATCTGTGTTTAAATCAGTTTGTTCATTAAATGATGTGAACACAGTCAGAATAAAAAGTCAGACAAAGAAACTGAGACTTTAAACATGCTGCACATGTTGTTTGAGGGTGTTTGGTGTATGTTTCCCCTCTCCTCTCTGTACGACGTTTCTGCTTGTGTGAGCGTGAGTCGTCACTCTCGTTGTAATGGAAAGTAAAAAAAACACGATGAGGATGTGATCACTTCCTCACTCCTCTCCTTCTGCTGCAGCTGACTGTCTGTCTCTGTCTCTGTAACAATGGTATGTTCTCTACAGAAAACCGCTTCAACCGTCTGAATGTTCTGCTTCTGCATGATTTACTGAATGTTTTGAATTAACCGAATGTCTCTTCTGTTTGCATGTTTTCTCATTAAAGATTCAAAAAATGTTTGCATGACAGTGATTAAAAAACAGACGCATGACGCCTGTTTCGAGGTGTTTTTTTGCACGTTTGTTTTTACCAGCATGAAGTCGTTTTCCGACTGACTGCATTCCCGGCCCCAGACTCATAAAGTCGATCAGCAGGTTTTTGGTTAACAAAGCTTCCCCGAGGCTAGATCTGGAGAGGGGAAGCATGAAGAGGGATCATATTGTGGAAGGGAGGAGACAACTTGCATAGTTTTACGGTCTTTCCCACCAGTAGTGGAGAGTTTCCCTCCATGGAGAAGGAGCAGATGTGTGGAGGGAGCGTCAGATAGACTAAAGGAGGAGCCTGAGGAGAGGAACAGAAAGCCAAAGGGAGGGGCTGGATGTGTTTGGTCTTGAGCTGTGAGGGAACAGCAGACGGGGAGCGACCGCCAGCTTCACACACACTCAGCTTTCTAACTTTTCTCTCCCTGTTTTTGTGCTTTTCTTTGTTTTTGTTTTTCCTGGTGGAGCGTGTGCAGAAGCTCCCCCCTGACACCATGGATAACTTCCAGACTGTCCTGAGGTTCTTCTTGAACCAGAAAGCCACCATTGGCTACAGCTTCATGGCTCTGTTGACGATAGGCGGGGAGCGGATTTTCACTTTGGTCTCCTTTCAGTGTCCCTGCAACCACGACCAGAACTTTGCCTACGGGCTGACCTTCCTGCTGGGCCCGGCGGCGGTGCTGCTGCTCCTGGGTCTGTTCTTCAGCACCAAACTGTGGAGGCTCTACACCGGCTGCTGCCTGAATCCCATGAAGCTGTGTCCCCGGGGGAACTGCTTCGGCTGCCTCCGAGCCTTCACGAGCATCTTCACGGGGGCGTGCGTGGCGCCCATCATGTGGCTGTGTGTGGCCCTGCTCAACGGGACCTTCTACGAGTGTGCGGTGAGCGGGCTGGACGACAACCTGGTGGTGGATCTCTTCTGCAAAAACAAGACCATGAAGTGTCGCGAGGAGCTGGCCCGGGTGCCCTGCGACCGCTCCAGGCTGTCGAGCGACGAGCGCATGGAGCTGCTGCTGATGTTCAGAGCTCAATCACAGGTGAGACGCACGGCCTGAGGAGCTGACCAATCAGAGCGAGGTGTGCTTATCCAGCTGTCACCTGTAGATCTGAGTGGAGGAGCTTTATTGTTTTTAGAACAGGTGCTACAGGACATAACTCACTGTAACATGAAAATATGAGGTCACCTTTCGGATTTAATTTATCAAGGAGGAGTAAAAAGAAAATTGATGATGTCATCGTGATGTCATAACAGTTGATGCTCGGGTTTTCCAATCCGTTGAGTTTTAGAAGAACATTTTTATGGATATGTTTGTAATTTGATTTAAAAAAAAAAGAAACAACATATTTTTATCGAGACCAAAACAAAAGGTTCTTTCACATCATGTTCATCCTGATCTTGGAGCTGTGTCATTAACATACTGAGGAGAACCAGCTAGAAAACACTGACCTGAAACAATATGTCAAACTTTCGGTAATGGTTAGGATGTGCATTAAAGGGGGGTGCAGTGGTTAGTGCACACTAGTGCATGTATGGAGGTTGCAGTCCTCCAAGCGGGCGGGCCCAGGTTCAAATCCCACCTGTGGCTCCTTTCCCGCATGTCTCTCCCTGATTTCCAACTCTATCCACTGTCCTATCTCTCCATTAAAGGCACAAAAAGCACCAAAAATAAATCTTTAAAAATGATGATGTGCATTAAATAAATAGTAAGTAACAAGCCTCCTTCAGCTATACCACATATCTTATGGGACTGTACCTGTGGAGAGAATGACTGCAGGATTGAAGGTCAGGGATGATTTGTTTGACAGAACATGATCAGTCAGTGTCATGCATCTTTTCAGGATATTGGCGTGAAGTTGAGATGTGCATTTTACTAGTTTCAGTGTATTTTCCAGGAATGTAAAGAGCACTTTGCCTAAAGGAATCTACACTATCATTGTATATATTTCTTAATGAGATTCTCTCATCAGTTTCTACCTTCCCCGTCTCTCCACAGATCCTGGGCTGGTCTTTAGTCATCATCGCTGCAGTCGTCGCCCTCCTGGGAACCTGCTACACGAACTGTCGCTCCAAAGTCAGCTACCTGCAGCTCACCTTCTGGAAGCGCTACGTGGAGAAAGAGAAGGAGCGCTTCGACACCTACGCCATGGACTACGCCACCAAACTGGCAGAGAGGAACCTGCAGAGCTTCTTCGAGAACAAGGCCCCCGAGGCGTTTCCTTTCCCCAGCCACAAGGCGTGGGAGGAGATCTCCGCCCACTACACCTTCTCCAGGAGCGAGCAGCGCTACAGCACGCTGCAGCACTTCGTGGAGAGGACGGACCGGGACTTCCCCTCGGAGAAGAGACCCGTCCTGGACTCGGAGTACGGGATAGAGATGCACTGAAGGAGGGGGAGGAGGAGGAGCGTGTGGTCTTTGTGTGAGGTCATGAAGGAGGGACAATCAGTGAACAGAGCATCAGTGTGAGGATACACACTCACCACTGTTTAACTCTTAAATCTATGACATGTTGCAAGTTTGACTCAGGAAAAGTTCTCCTCTGTGACAACGCTGCCCTTTCACTGCAGTCCTCCAAAGAATGTAACCGCTGCCAAAAAAACAATAACACAACCTCCTGTAAGCACACAAGAGAATGAAGGGCTTAACCACTATACCTTATATACACTTTGAGTCTTAATGGTGCATGGATGTGACTGAGGCCTTCTATAACTCTACTAATGCTGCTTTGAAAACGTTGTCTTCCTCAGATTTGCAGAGTATGCACATTTACTTTCAGAAAGGCAATCAGGGTTGCAGCTCTGCCTGAACAGACTGAAGCTGCGTTGACTTTATTATTTCCTAGAAATCAGGGATTTTAGTGACATCGGTGTTTCTGGACACTTGAAACTTAAAGTGTCTGTCGCCTTAAAGCGATAGTTCAGATATTTTGAAGTGAGGTTGTACGAGTTACTTGTCCATAGTAAGTGCTTTAGCCACAAGAGGAGCCGGTCAGCTCTGCCCTTTTATTGAGGAACCAGTCGGAGTGCCGGCACAGAAACAAGGCTGTACATGGCTCTGAGGGGGCCGTTGGATAGGACAGATATAGTCGGAAATTGGGGAGAGAGAGAGAGAGAGAGCAGGAAATGACCCGGACACCCACATGGAAGATTATAGCCAGTGGCGGTTCTAGACCACTTTTACTGAGGGGGCCTAACGGGGGCCAGTTGTTTTATCAGAGGGGAAAATTAAACCAAGGTGAAAAATAGACAAAGATGATCGCTTTAAAAAATATATAAATATTATGCCAAATATTAGCGTGCATCATTAAATACCAAGTTTTATATTTGTTTCAGTAACAGAATTTAAAGATTGTGAGTCCGGTTGTTGAGTCAAATTCTGTGTATGTGTTTTGAGGGGGGCTCTTCCTTTTGAAAGGGTGGCCACAGGGGGGGCCAAGATCAGTGTTGGCCCCTGCCTAGAACCGCCCATGATTACAGCCTCCATACATGCGACGCGACCCAACTGCTAGGCCGATCTGAACCCCCAAATTTGTTTTTTGAACGAGGTTATAAACAACTGCTCCCCTTATCGTCATTTTTTGACTTACTGCTAATACTCACTTCATACAACCCCGCTTCAAATAATCCAAACTGTCCCTGAAATGAGCAGTGTGTGGATTTAGCGTCATACTTTGTAAGTAGTTCCAGATAGCAACTACTGATAAATGATACCCTAACCCCCCTCCTCAGAGCATTCTAAGAACGAACATTGAAGTGCACCAAATATGGTCACTTCTGGTTACAAAAAAAACCCCAAGATGGCGACAGCAAAAATGCAAATCTCAGGTTCTTTGTTACAGTGTTGCACAAACCAAATTTGTGAAGTTACATTTGCTATATCGTCATTTTATGAATATACCACTTCATCATAGCCCAAAACCAAACTGTGTTCTGTTGAGTCCTGGCTGCATCCCATTTTTTAAGAATACTGAGAGTACAAAGAGAGTACGAAGTGTATGAAATGCAAAAAACTTAACCATGATAATGTATTAAGTGTCCTTGTTTGGTGTGATATGTAAGAATAAATTAAAGCTAACCACTCCAAGCATGCCTCTGTTTTGATGTTTTCACACATACACAACACTCCTTAAAATCTCCCGAAATGTTAAGAGTGAGCTTCAGCTTTTTTTTCAGCAAGAAGTTGAAGTGAGCTGATCTTAGCCTGCTTTTCTGCATGCCATTATTTTTTTTACCACTTGTTGTTTGATACTGCAAATACGTCCAATTACACACAACATAGATATTAAAGGCAGACTGTCATTCTAGTGTTGGACTGTATACATCGCGTCTTGCCTCCTAAGATCTATTCTTCATGACGCGTTTTCCCAAATTTGCTGAATGGGCTTCGTTTGGAACAAGTGGCGACCTCCAGTTATTTAAAAAATGAAGCCAACACAGAAGTGCAAAGTCCTGAAGTTCATCGAGTGTTTGCTTGATGCGGGCTTGCAGAAGCTCCCGGAAGTCGCACACACACCCCTTTCAGAATTGCCAGTTTTTACAGTAGATGTTGCTGTCTGTCAGTAGGCTTAAAATCTGCCTCAATCCCAGCTCTTAGCCTGTCGCTTAATTGACTGAAAGTTAGGTTAAGACAGCGCTTCGAGCATAACCAATGAGTGATGTTACTCAGGCTTCGTCCATTACAGTCTACGGTTTGGAAAAGTGCTTTCTATTTAACAAATGACATTTCTTCACAGTGCTACTGATGGTGTCATGTTCTTCCTGGTTACTGAAAAAGCCACAACACCCAGAAGAGCACACGAGCTGAGGGCAGAGAAGAAGTGAAAGAGGATGCAAAAAATGTAGGTTTAGAGAAGTCATGAAAACGCTGAAGTGTTTATGGAGAAGTAGGCCTGTGTGTATTCTATGTTGGTGCAACTCTAAAGGATGCACACAGTTTGTTAAGGGGAGGGGCTCACCCTAATTCAAACATCAGTGTGTCTGTTTAACCTCACACATTTTTTGTTTGTTTGCATAAGCTCACAAAAACACTGTTTGAGTCCCCTCACATACAAAGTCCGAGGTGGTCTCTCTGTGCAGACATGAAGGCAGCAGCTCAGCCTTCGGGAATGATTGCTGTGATTTATTGACAGTTTGTGGTCAGTGTGATGAATTATTAATGTAGGTTTACCTTCTGCTCCACACACAGACACAAAGCTGAGTGTGTGTGTTTGCATGTAAACTGCTGCAGGTCGTACAGAGGGACACACCCTGCCGCTCTTCTTTTTTTTTTTTTTTTAAATGTGATGATTCATCGACAAGTTGTAACTTGCTCAACTAAAGCCCCCAGGTGAATGGAGCATCAATACAACAAACCACCAGTGTACAGTATACTAGCATACTGTATGATGCTGTTTACACCCAGTATCAACCACAGACCATGTATATAAACATGGACGTAGCCTCAGTGACGTCAGTCATTGCTTCTGAAGTGTATACTTTTGAAGTCGCCATATCAGAAATGCTGTCTCAAACTAACTTTCAGGCAAGTGAACAGGACGTGGATCTGAGGGATTTCTTTTCTGCTCTGAAAGCGGGCAATTTTGAAGGGTGGCTGTAGCACAGTTGGTAGAGTCATTGCCTCTCAAATGGAAGGTCGAGGGTTTGATCCCCAGCTGGGCAACATGTCCGATGTGTCCTTGGGCAAGACACTTAACCCCAAATTGCTCCCGCTGCTTTGGTGGAGGTGTATGAATGGGATTAGTTACTTCTGATGGATGATATGTGTAGGTGTGACATGCAGTGTAAAAGCACTTTGAGTAGTCAGAAGACAAGAGAACAACTATATAAGCCCAAGTCCAATTAACATTCCATTTTATGTGACTTGCAGAACTTCTGCAGCCAGCCTGGGCACTCAAGGAATTGAAGGTTTTTGCACATGGCTTGTGTTGTGTTTTTGCAAAAGCTTCTTTTTTCCAACAGCTGTCTCCAGCGATCTTCTCAACCCACTCCCTAACACTTTTCACTTCCACTCTGTTCATCAAAGTAGCTCAAATAGGCCGACCAGGTCCTAAAGAAAATAGCTAAAAGGCGGGAAATCGTAACCTACTGTAGCAGATTCAGACATACATACTCCCCCCCAACATGCTAGAACAAGAGCAGTCCAATTAAATGACCCAATCAAACTTGGACTGTAGCTCGACTTATCAGTGCATTTAAATGTACTGAATCCATCCTCAGGATGCATCGGGGTGCGTATACACCAATCGTTAAGGGTGTGATCTGATCCTCCAGGAGGGATGTAAATGAAAGGTGTTAACAGGACAGGAGACACACTCAGATACATGAATCAGCGGTTTATTACAAAACATTCATATTTACAGACTCCATCACAGACCTCAGCAAATAATCAAAGATCCTCCGAGGACCTCCACGTTCAGGGTCAGGCACTTCTTTATCCATCTTTCCAAACCTCTGACTCTCTGCACATTATTTACATTAAAAAATATCAGAACATCAGATTCTATTAAATGTTTTTTTCTCATAAACTCCTCATGTTCTTCTTCTGCGCTGTGCGTGACAAACTGATCAGCTGTTCTTCAACACCTGTCTCACACCATCGTAGGCTCCTGTCTCTGAACTCTGCAGGTGTCTTTTGTCCACACTGTCCCTGAAGGCATCACGGCCCCTTCGCTGTGTGTGAGGAGTTCTCAGTCTGAGTCACTCTGCTTGGCCCCCCCTGCTGACCCCGCCTCTTCATCACTGAGTTTGTCCCAGTCCTTCATGGAGGCTCCCATCATGAAGTCGTCTCTGAGCACGCTCCACGACGGCTTCTCATCCTCGACAGGGGCAGGAGTCTGAGAAACACACACACACACACACACACACACACACACACACACACACACACACACACACACACACACACACACACACACACACACACACACACACACACACACACACACACACACACACACACACACACACACACACACACACACACACACACAAGTATGTTACTCAGTCTGCTCATTACGCCTGTAACAACATTACAGTGACACCATGTGGCGGCTCAGTGTAAATACAACATAAACAACTGTGTGGCGGAGAAGCAACATCTGTTGAAATTTAAACTTTAAAGGAGGATTCAGGCGTTTTAAACACTGGTCTCTGTTTTTACTTAAAGAGATACTTCACCGGCTGAAACATGAATCTGTATTGACATTGGGTCATATATGTAGAAATGTGAAATATATTTTGAAGTTGGTGCCTTCTTGACCGAGAAAAGGCAGAAAGTGTCTTTTTGGCAACCACTCCCAGAATGCTCTGCTCCAGCTCGAGCCTCAACTGCTCGTCGCTATATTGCGGCTCGTAGAGATAGCCACGAACATCCGATTCGAGCACAAGACCTTATAAAATCTCCTTAATCTTCCAAGCAATATGGCGGACGTTAAGTTTAGATTCTGGGAGTGAGTTCCCACCCACTGATCTGTCTGTAGCTTCAGACAGACTAAACTCACTTTGGGTGTTTGGCTTCCCTCGCTCCCCCTCAGGACGTCGATGAAATCTTTCTTTGAAACTGACGACAAGAGCTTCGCCTTCTTCCTCTCCGATCCTCCAACCTCCTTCACCTTCTCGTCCACGGTCTTCTGATGCTTCCTCACGGCGTTGAACAGCTGCACCACCCCCCTGAAGCAGAGACGGAGGTCAGTCCGCTGTGTGTTCATCCGTGATGTTACACCTCGAGGTAGAGGAACGTTAACTCACCTGGTGGCCACTCTCTGCAGAGCTCTCTCCGTCTCTCTGTCCTTCACCACGTCAGGTTTCACTCTGCTCATCATTTCCCACGTTCGCTTCTTATCCACCTGAGGACACACGCACATGAACGCACATAAACACATTGCATTATTGTATTAACACTGTTTTTAACAAAGCTAGACATCGACTCGAACTACAAGTGTTGGGAGATTAACTCTTTGCATTCACAGTGAAATATTAGTACGTGTCACAGATTAGGATGATTGTAAATCAGGGAACCTGTTTCTGTCTCTCCAGCTGCTCCTGTCTTTCTCTCTCCTTCATCTTCTCCAGCGCTTTGTTCTTTATCAGGATGATGCTCTCACTCTCCGTCTTCTTCCCCAGGATCTTTGCCATCGCGTCCGCCCAGCCGGCGTTCGCGTTACCGTCTCCTCCATCTTCAGCCTTCTCTTCCTCCGCTCCGTCTTCGGCATCTGCCTCTTCACCATCATCCTCCTCCTCATCGGCTCCCTCTTCGTCCTCGTCATCGGCTCCGTCTTCGTCCCCCTCTTCTTCTCCATCACTACTCTCATCTCCGTCTCTGTCCTCCTCTACTCCAGATTCACTGTCGTCCTCGACCTGAGGCTCTGCGTCATCTGCTAAATCAGAGAAAAAAAGCATAAATCTGAATTAACACACAGAAATAGAATATAAGCTGAGCTGACAACAATTGCAATACAAAGGATGTGTGTTAAAATAGTAATGATAGGCTTATATTATGGAGGACGAGATCTGACTGAAGTATAAATAAATAAATAAATGTATAAATAATAAAATAAAATAATGAATAAATAAATAAAATAATGAATAAATAAATAATTAAATGCGTGAATAGATAAATAAAAACTGGTAAATAAATGGGACATAAATAATTAAATGTTTTAAATTTATTTCTACATTTATTTATTTCCACATTTATTTATTTCTACATTTATTTATTTCCATATTTATTTATTTCCACATTTATTTATTTATTTCTACATTTATTTATTTCCACATTTCTACATTTATTTATTTCCATATTTATTTATTTCCACATTTATTTATACATTTATTTATTTCCACATTTATTTATACATTTATTCATTTCCACATTTATTTATTTCCATATTTATTTATTTCCACATTTATTTATACATTTATTTATTTCCACATTAATTTATTTATTTCTACATTTATTTATTTCCATATTTATTTATTTCCACATTTATTTATACATTTATTTATTTCTACATTTATTTATTTATTTATACTTCTGTCAGATCTCGTCCTCCATATGTATATTGTCAAAAGCTGTTATATTGTGTTATTTATAGGGCTCTGCCTGTCTCCCTCTGTGATCAAAACAACAACATAACTGCATATAAAATATTAAAAACATATTTTTAAACTTCGTGTTGTAAACATGTGCTGCTCTCATGCTAACAGGACTAAACAAACACATTAGCCACGTTAGCCTCAATGTTATTTAAATACATTTTATTTTTATGTGACTGGTATCGCGTGTTTCTTATTTAACCATATGATACTGTATTTATTCACTTTAAACATTAAACTGTCGAGCTTCAGTTTTATAATAAAGCAGAAGCTAACAGGAACAGTGTATGCTAACGTTAGCCATGTAGCATAATAAAGAACAGCGTTAGCATACAGCAGCTAGCTGGATAAATAACGTTTATTTATAATAAGTTAATAAGTTAATGTCGTTATGTACAGGTATACATAAGTGAATTAATTTAAATAAAACTCACCAGATATCTGCACATGTGTTTTCACAAGAGCTGCCATCGTGGAGTCTCACTCAAATAGATCCGTCGAGTACAAATTACACACGACGAAGGTTCCTACTTCTACAATAAGAGGACTCAAATTGTGGAAACCTCCTGGAAAAGGCTTAAAGGCTCAGACTGCAGATGAATAAAACCCGTAAAACGATTTTTAAAAATCAGGTGTTATCTTAAACATAGAGAAAAAGTAAAAAGTTTAAATTTTTTAACAGATTAATCTACAACCTGTGCTCGCAAGATAAGAAAAAACATCTTCTTCTGTCAAGTTTTACAGCCGTAATTCGTTGAACAGGTCTGTTACTGAGTTTGCATTACATATAAGGGATGTGCTTCATGTTTCTAGGTCCTCGGCCTCAGTAAACAATGATCAATGAACACAAAAATCCCCTCTAACAGCCCCAGATATTAAGAACTGTTCTATGATCTGTGTTCAAACGTAAAGAGAAACATATCATCCCAATTAATACAAGTGATGCTGTTAGAGAATAAATGAAAAGTGTAGAGGGTTGTTCAGGTGTGCATGTGTGCATGTGTGTGTGTGTGTGTGCATGTGTGTGTGTGTGTGTGTGTGTGTGTGTGTGTGTGGAGGTGTGGGGGGGGGGGGGTAACTGAATGCTTCTCAGGTGAGTGTGAAGTTCATGAACTTTTAAACTGAACAAACTTCATTTCAGTGACAGGAAAAGATAAACGAGTCGGTGTCTCCTGCTGAGAGAATGACAGACAGACAGATGGGGGAGATAATGACGAGGAGTAGGAGGATGAAGATGAGTGTCATGAAGTGAAGGAGGACGAGGGGACAGAGGATCAATATGAAGATGATGAAGAGGAGGTTGAGGGTGAAGATTAAGATGGGGAGGAGAAGTATGAAGATGAAAAAGGAGGAGGTGGAGAAGTTGGATGAAAATGAGGAAGAAGACGATAGAGATGATAAGTAGGAGGAGCTTGGGATGAGAAGGGGGAGGAGAATAAGGAAGATGATGATGAAGGTGAAGAGGAGCAGCAGGAGGAGGAGGAGGAGGAGGAGGAGGAGCATGATTACAGTTTCAAAAGGAATGCTGCCTCTCATGAGGAGCACAGATCCAGATCCAGATTAGAACAGATCACCTGCAGCAGGATACAAACCAGTCAGGTGTGTGTGTGTGTGTGTGTGTATATGTGTGTGTGTGTCAGGTATGTGTGTCCTGACCCTGCTACTGGATAAACACACGCACACACGTGAGAGACCCACACACTCACAGAGTCCTTCAGGGAGCAGGTCGCACGGAGGAGGATTCATCAGATCATCATGAAACCAACTAAACTGGGTAAAAACTTTTTGTTTCTTTATTTCATGTTAATGTCAACTGATCTGATTCAAACACAGTCAGCAGTGTGTGTGTGCATATGTGTGTGTGTGTGTGATTTCTAATGTCTGTGTGATTCTACATGATCAAGTCAACATGTCAGTTTAATCGGATAAAGCATGTAAGTGATTTAAAACCTAACTTTGTCTGTCTGTCTGAAAGAGAGTCAGTTAGAGGTTAAGAGTGAGAAGAGATATGAATCACAGAAAAGGGTTCGACCTGATGGACTGGTCTGTTCACCTCGTGCTATGAACACACACACACACACACACGCACACACACACACACACACACACACACACACACACACACACACACACACACACACACAGTAATAATTACACGAGTAATGTAATTCATTATGAAGCTAAATAAATTGTAAGTATTTGATGGTCACATGTTTCTTTATTAAATCTAAGAACCAATCAGCTGCTGTCTGACTAATTGTTGCAAAGCTTCAGTGGTCAAAATCAAAGAAAGAAACGCTTGAACATAGCTTATTACTTATCTTTATTATTGCTTTCACTTGGTACTTATGCTTATTATATTGTTATTACTATTTCTATTTTATTTTATATTGTGAACTTATCTGTACTTCCTGCTGATTTTTGGTGTTATGAGAAACTCAAGCGAACAAATTTCCCCCTGGGATTAATAAAGTATTTCTGATTCTGATTCTGAACATCCAAGTCAAGACTTTCACATGTGCTGCTCATGGTTTTACAATCAGGTCAGAGAAGCCTGTTGTTATATACAGTATGTTTTAAGTAGGTCCGTCAAATGATTACAATTTTTAATTGTAGTTGTCGCTACATTTAAATCGTTTATTGTGATTATTCTGAAACTCCATTATTTTGCTTTTAAGAATACAATTTGTTCAGCTTTTATTTTGAATTCTTCTACTGCTTTTTTGTACTTCTTTAACCCTGCTTTTATTTTGAAATAAAGTAAGGAGGCTTATTCACGTTGCACTTAAAGGGACAAGATATAATGCGATTAATTGAGATTTTAAGCTTCATTACTATTCTAGTAAGAATCAAACCGTATGCTACCTGTTTCGATACAACAGCAACTAAAATAGAAGTCCAGGGCGTTCATCATTGGGTCATTTCTGGATTTTTATTACCAAAAATTGAGATAGGCCGGGTCAGCTATGGAGGTAGACACAACTGCTCACTGCTGTAACTCCCAAAATTGGTCTGAAAACTCTTTCTTTCCTACTTTGTTAAAAAAATGTTTCTTCCATAAATAGATTTTAAATAAAAAATGCTTCCACCTATAGTCCCCCTCCTTTCCATCATTTGTCAGACTCTCCTAAAGCCCGAGTGTTTGGGACTCCGCTGAAGTGTTGACGCTGGGTTTGAAGTTCTGTGACTTTAGAATTACAAACACTTTGGTGTGGATTCAGGGCCGGTGCATCTTTCGGTCGTTGGATTTTTTGTTTATTAATCAGGTGTTGAAAAATGAAAAACAAGTGGTTATTTTCTTCTAATGGTCAAAAACAGAGAAAAAAAAAAAAAAAAAACAAGAAAATAACTCAAAATCAGAGAATAAAAAGACTCATTCATGTGTGATGTTATCAACATGGCAGAAGTGACAAATGGATTGAAGTGTGTCTTTAGTCCTTGAGCGCTATGACCACATTAAAACTTTGGTTTAACCGTTTTTGACCTAGAAAAAGAAAATCACCCGTTGTTCCATTTTTTTGATTGTTGTGTTTTAAAATTCAAAATAAAAAAACAGAAGTTTCTCAATTCAGTTTTTAAAGGAAGTCCGACGACTTTCTGCCTCGTCTTCAGACGTTCACAGCTCTGTTTCTTGTTTCAGCCGGCGGCAGATCGTCGGTGGAGGCCGTCTTGGGTTTTGCGCTGGGAGCAGTGGGAGGCTGCATACTCGGGGCCACAGAGATCCCCGTGGACAGAGTCCTGTCTGAGCTGACTGCAGCCGGGCCCCTGAAGCCTGTCATGGAGGAGGTGAGCACTGTGGGGCCCCTGGGTCTGGGGACCCTGTTGGGAGCTACGGCTCTGAGCGCTGCGATGACCTCGGCGGTGGCGGGTGTGATCCTGGCTGCTATCGTAGCTCTGCTGTTTGTAGCCTCCAGGAGCTGCCTGCCCTCCCACGCGGACTCTGCCGGTCTCTGGGTGTCTGCGGGACTTGCCGGGGCCCTCGGCGCCACTCTGAGTGGTGCCACACTGGGCGCCACTATCGAGTGGATCGTGAGGACATTTGGCATGGTGGGCCTGCTGTGTGCGCTGAGCGTGTTCACCGTGCTCAAACCCCTCCAGTACCTGGTGTTCAAGAAGCTGTGGGTGGAGGGTCGCTGCTGCACACTCGGGTCCACGGTCTGGGCCGGAGACAGGGAGCAGGACGAGATCTCGGAAGCCCAGCAGAGACAGAGAGAGGCCGAGCTCATGGAGCAGAGGATCCTGACCCTCGAGAAGGGCGGTGAGGACGCGGGCGAGGAGCTGAAGTCAAAGTGGGAGGCGGAGCATCAACGACGAGAGGAGAGAGAGAGGAAGAGGAGGGAGAACGAGGAGGCAGAGATGGAGCAGAGGACCATCCAGGACTGGATCAACACCGTGGTGGTCAAACACGTGGACTTCATGGCGTTCTCGGGGATCCCGATGACTGTGATCGCCGTGGTCACATCAGCGTTTGGGTTGTTCGGGTACGGGGGGCATCAGTCGGTGTTCATAGTGCTCCTGGCTCTGGTCGCCGTCATCGCCTACCTGCTCATGAAGTCCTCGGACTTTAAGTTCTGGATGCTGGTCGGCTGCATGGGCATGATTGCCACCTTCGTCATCGCCATGCTCACGCTGCACGCCGGTCAGGTCGTGGTTTCCGCGGCGATGAAGATGCGAGCGGCGGGGCAGGAGCAGTCCAGGGAGAACGTCAGCGCTCGGATTAACCAGCAGACCTCCGTGGAGGCTTTGAACGCCGCCGTCTTCGTCTCCCGGCTGTGTCAGCTGAGCCTGGGGGCCACAGTGGGCGGGGCTCTGGTGAGGCGGAGATTAGGGGAGGTGAGGGTCATAGTGGGGGCGGCCTCTGTCGCCGGGGGGTTACTGGTCGGGGTGGAGGTTTTGGGCACGGTGCTGGGAGAGGGAGGGAGGGCGGGGGCGCTGCTCGGGGTGGTCGGGGCAGCGGGGGTGTCCGTGGGGGCGGCAGCGGCCATGGCAGGGGGGTGGTCCTCGTGGTTGGGGACTCTGGGAACCATCGCAGGATTGATTCTAGGGGCTCTGGGGGTCGGAAGGTGGCACATTGTCAACATCGGACTTCAGGTTCCTGCAGCGTACGTGTTCGCCATGACAAACCCGTTCTAACAAAACCATGTGAACTAAACGTGTTGAAACATGTACACATCCTTAAAGTGTACCTCATGGGACTGCAGGACTCTGGAAATATGATGTCAATAATAAACTTTTGTTTTTATTCTGTTTCAGTTTCATGTATTCGCTCCGATGAAATCTGATCTCAGCTGACTTCTGACTAAATGAACAAAAGAACATTTAACATTAAAGGCTTTATATGGAATTTTTTTGGATCCAGCAGATGTCGCCCTTGAGCACCAGCATGAAACCAAAACAACTCGCGCTGCATTGTTGTGTTAGCATGCTAATGCTAGCGATCTTTATTATGCTCGTATCTTCACACTGCATGTAAATTTACCTGAAATGACCGTGATCTAGAAACACAGTTAAGCAGTGAGTACAGTATGTTATTCTTCTTTTCTCTAGTCCCTCAATTAAACAACTTTTATACACGAGGGGAGGAGTCAGCCGGGCGTCCGAGCGATGTAAACAAAGTGAAGATAGGACTCTGAAAACTCTGAAAACATCACAGACAGTGGGACTCGGGTGTTACACCCATTGTAGACAGTCATGACTCACAGAGTTATTTTCAGAGGAGATACTTCATTTCTGTTATATTTAAGTGTGAAAAATCGCATATTAAGCCTTTAATGTGTAAAACAGTTGAATGATGAAAATCTTACCTGAATCATGTAGAAATAATATTTGTCATGATGGGGTTTTTTTTTTGCCCTGGCGCCTTTATTAAATACGAAAACAACAGATTAGTGTTTCTCTCAGCATTAGCTTTTTTTTGTCGCTGAGCTCTCGGCGCTCTTAGTCAAAAACATAAACTGTATAAAACATGGACACAGGCTCAGTGATGTCACCCATTGGTTCCTGAAGGGGTGTTTTGATCCCAACAACAGGATCCTATAGTAAAGAGGTGGCTTTGAGGAGGGTCTTAAACCTCCTGGTGAAGAGCTGCAATGCGCCTTCTCTCAGTCAGATGAGTCACTCTCCTTATTATACATAACCTTAATAAATAATAAAGTGTGATTCATTAAAAGAAATTCCTCCACATACACTGTCTGCCAATAAACACATGACCTATTCAGACTAAAATCATGTTTTGAACCAGGCTGTAAACATGTTCATTTTCTGCTGGGAAGTTTGATATGGGGCATTTTGGAGAGTTTTTTTGCACTTTTGCATCGGCTTCATGTCCAATCTGTTATCAAAGAGGAGGTGGGGTTTATGATTGACACTGCAGCCAGTCAGCAGGGGGAGCTCTAAATCTTTTGGCTTCACATGGGGGTATTCATTAGACTTTATGGTAGATCTTGTTTACAGGCATGAGGTCTACTGACTTTGTTTATTTATAAAGATCATTAGCTTCTGTGCTAAACAGCAGCTAGCTGCTATACTCTTCCTGGGGTCTCCTCATCTCCACATGGACTTCACATTTATTTTTATTTCAAACATTTATTTATTCTCAAAAGGACACTGAGGTGAATCAGTGACAAAAAACCACTGAGTTCAATTAAAAACTGTTACAATTTTAAACAAAATGGCTAGAAATCAAATTCCTAAACTGTGGAAGAGAGGGAAGAACATTGATCCTGAGAGTTTGCTGGAGGACGTTCCATGGCATCAAATGAAAACGCTGATTTACCGTTTTTAGTAAAAGTTCAGTAAAAGCTTGAAGGACTTTAAGAACATGATGACAGTGAACACATCACAGTCAGACGTTATCCTTGAAGACGTGGTCTGCAGGTCCAGAGGACGTCTACTTTCAGCCAATAATTGAAAATTTGCTGAATTGGTTCACAGACGTGTATGACTTCATTAAATCTCTATATAAATAAGCCCCGCCCACCAGCTTTAAAAAAAGACACATAAAGTTCTCCATTGGAAAGATAAAAAGAGACACTGAGATAATCAATAAAGTGTGTGTAGTATGTGTGCCCAGAAATGTTCTTTATATTCATATTGATTATGATGAAAATGTTAACCCTTCAAAATAAAAGTCGGACTTTCATAAATCCTCAATATTCTGATCTGAATAGAACATTATTGTATATTATTTATTATTTATTTATGTCAATTTTACCATAGAAGTGTAATCACTAAGCCAAGATTTTTCTGAGTTCAGACTTATTACTTAGGCCCATGTGTTTAAAGCTCTAACATGTTTTTATGGTTATTAATCAGCTCTATTATCATCACTCTGTTAGAAATCAGACTGTAAAACATGAACACACACTGAACACACATCAAGCTGTTCAAAACACACACAGTCTACAACACACCTCTTTCACTTCTCTGCTTCTTCAACCTGTTTCCTGTTTAGTCATGTGACACAGAGCAGTCACGTGACTTCACCTAACCAGGAAGATAAGTTGAGCTGAGGATTGAGGAAGAAGATATTAAACATGTCTCTGTGAGCGTGTGAGAGCACACAGAAGAGAGAACAAGGAGAACATCCGAGGAAGAGGCTGCAGCTCACACAACAGGCAGAACAAAAACTTTCACAGTATTTGACCTGTTACAGAATCAAAAAGATTTGCAGGGACTTACAGGTGAGTGTGTGTTTGTGTGTGTGTGTGCACATGTGCATGTCTGCGTGTGATATTGTGCAGTCTGCTTAGTTTAGTTTAATTTATTTTAGTTCATTTGCACATTTTTTGAAAGAAGAGTCAAACAGAAAAATAAAACAAATAAAACACATGTCGAGGTGATGGCTTATCTCAAAACCTCACCTTAAGAGATTAAACAAAGTTCAAATAAAATACAGTAAAAAGTAAGAATATTTACTATCACAAATAAAATTGACTCAATTGAAAATTACATACAAACATTGAAAACATAAAAAAGAGCAAAACAGAACATACAGTATGTAGACAATATAACAAAATCAGGATAATTCTGAGTCTCATTTTGTATCTAGAAATAGATGTTCTTATAATATAAAGTGTGTCTTCTATGTCTCCTGTCAGTGATGGGGTCCTCAGCAGTGTCGGGGCTCTTCCTCCTGCTCCTGGTCTCCGTGTCCTACGGTCTGGATAATGGGCTGGCGAGGACTCCTCCGATGGGCTGGATGGCGTGGGAGCGATTCCGCTGTGACACAGACTGCAGACACGACCCGCAGAACTGCATCAGGTTTTTACTTTTTAGCGTCTCACAATGAAAGTTTAATCTCCAACAAGATTAGAAACAGACCAAAGTCCACCTGTTAGCCTTCCAGACTGACACAGAGTATATCTGCTCAGGACGCCCTGAGGAGAGTCAGACTTCACCAGGCTACATTACAATAACAGACGAGGACCAGAGGTTTAAAACAAGGGGGCAGCAAGTCTACTCTGCTGTCAGAGCAGGTTAAAATGAAATGAGGAGAAGATAATTAGTAACACAGAGACATTTAGATACTAACAGACTTCATGTTAGATGAACATCAGTCTGGTTGATGTTTGGAGGATTTCCATAAGGAGTGAAAATGAGTCGGGCTCATGCCATCACAGGTTTTCTATGCTGCTGTGGTGCCATCTAGAGGTGAAATTAAACACATCAAAAAGAACTGTTTCGATTTGTCATGCAGCTAGAAGAGGTTGTATTAGTTTGTTCTTCTTTTAAATGTAAAATAGTTTTATTATCAACCAACAAGCCAACACATCTTCTGCAGAAAAGATTTGTGCATGTGTGATCTGAACCAGGTGTTTCCAGGTGTTATTCTGTGCCTCACGGTAACTTCAACAGGAAAAGGAAACATAGAGTTCTTACTGTACTTAGAAGAAGTCAGTGCATTTAAAATGTAACATTTAAAATATGCTAATACATCTGAATCATCAGTCAAAATTTCCCAATAAGCGACGGGGAATATGATCAATAAGAGTGTCCAGTGAGTCCTTCAGTTACTTCAGAAACTAGAGCCTCTATGGGACTGTAGGTTCTGAACAGTGTCTTCCTCTCGTGTGTCCACAGTGAGGCGCTATTCAGAGACATGGCCGACCGTCTGTCTGAGGACGGATGGAGGGAGCTGGGATACGAGTACCTGATCATCGACGACTGCTGGATGTCGAAGCGGAGGGACGAGGAGGGGAGGCTGCAGTCTGACCCGTCCAGGTCTGTGTGTGTGTGTGTACGTCTGTTTGATATATCTGAGGCAGCACTAGCACAGTCTGAAGGATCTTAGGGAACTGGGTGTAAGCTACCGACCCCCCCCCCCCCCCTATCTGCGGACAAATCATAGGGCTTGCAGTTGCGTTGTTTCGATGTGTAGTTACATTTTTGAGGAGGTGCACGTCACACATTCACACTCACATCTGTTCTGTTCTGTCAGCACAGTAAACCTGATTGAAAAATGTGAGAAATTCCCACGTCAGGATCATCTCCACTCATCCCTGTCTCTCTCTTTCTTTTCAGGTTCCCCGGAGGCATTGCCAAACTGGCGAGGTACGTCCATGACCGCGGGCTGAAGCTGGGGATCTATGCCGACATGGGCTCGCACACCTGCATGGGATTCCCGGGAACACCTCTGCATAAGATCCGGATCGACGCTCAGACCTTTGCCAGCTGGGGGGTCGACTACCTGAAGTTCGACGGCTGTTACTCCAACCCTGTGGAGCAGATGTTCGGTGAGAACATCCCACTCACTCTGATTTATTTTTAAAAAAGCTCAATAAGAAGCTTTTCTTTATTAGAAGATGGACTCTGGATGTTCTCTGATCCGCTTTAGGTTACCCCATGATGTCTGCAGCTCTGAATGCTACAGGTAGACCCATGGTTTACTCCTGCAGCTGGCCTGCTTACCTGGGAGGACTCCCGCCTAATGTGAGAGTCTGCAGTCTGCGTTTACACTTCCTCAATTACGTTTGACCAATTTGAAGCAAAGAAGTGCGAAAACACAATTGTTACACAGTGAAGCATTGTTGTGACTGAGTGTATGTTTTGCTGTTCCAGGTGAACTACTCTCTGCTGGGGGAAATCTGTCACCTGTGGAGGAACTACGATGACATCGAGGACTCGTGGGACAGCGTGCAGGACATTATCCAGTGGTTCTCTGATAACCAGGACGACCTGCAGCCGGCTGCTGGACCTGGACGATGGAATGACCCGGACATGGTAGGTGTTGTCTGACTTATTGGTGGAAACAAAAAACAGAAGAGATAATATTCGAGGCACTCAGGAGTCATTTTTCTTAACTATGACCAAGTGTTGTTTTTTTCACTGCATATTAGAGTTTGACTCGACTGGTCTCCAGCAGATACAACACTGCAACATTAGGCGAAGCATGTCCTCTATATTATTGTTAAAATATTCCATTAACTGCCTTTTTGAAGCCTTGAGTTTTGGGTTTTTGCTGTTGAGTTAAAGTTTTCATAGGGGGTCTGGTGACTCCCCACCAGCATGTGCACACATACAGCTGGCTGGACCCTGCAGCTGACAGGCTCCCCCCTATTGGGGACTGCCAATGTGGTTACCTGGCCAGAAAGACATCATCGGTTCAGCATTCTCAACCCCTGATTCCACCACACTACCAGCAGTCAAATCACCTTTCACACAACGACAAGCGCACACGCCATCATACAGACATATTCATACATGCCCCCTTTCATTGTTGCTAGCCACCTTTGTTATAGTAGAGATGACCATATTTGGAAATGAGGGTGGAGCTGGAGATCAGTGAGGGAAAACATGTTGATTAATGCTAACATATAAAGTAAATGAAAAGTAAGTATGCAAAAAAAGCTCCAAAAGGCTTCAACTCAACAAACACGGCGTCCCTGAGGTGATGTTCAGTGACTGAATTAGCTGAAGTGACACCAAGCAGACAGCTAGCAGCTCCCACCTGTCACTCAACGAGGCCACGCCCTTAAATATACATCACTGTAAGCATAGATCCCCACTTTAAGGGCATGGTCACACTGGCCATCTGTACCGTGCCCAAGCACGCTTCAACCCTAAAGTCCAGTTCGTTTGACCAGTGTGACCGCTCCGTATCGTGCTCAGACACGGTACACTTCCTTGGCTTTGGCACACTTCGGAGAGGTGAGCTTCGGCACGGTACACTTCATGCAGAAGCACGCGGGTAAACAACGCTGACAGCCTTCATTAAGTAGAAATCCAGAGTTTCATGTCTGTATCTGACTAAC
>NC_083622.1:2866749-2871749 GCF_963584025.1 Labrus mixtus | reverse complement strand
CGGTCTCTGTCTCAGGTCTACGATGTGTTCTCGGGCTCCACCCTGACCGGTCTGAACTCCACCTCAAAGTTCACCGTCTCCATCAACCCTTCAGGTGTGGTCATGTGGTACGTCTCACCTGAAGAGCCGTCCACACAAACCAGGTCAGACCCGGCCCCCCACAGAGACCCGGAGTTCAGAGTGCACAGATCTTCTATTGGACGTCTCACTGTGTTATAAACTGACTGACTGAAAACAGACCGTGTGTTTATCATTTTAATCACTGACTGAAGACGAGCGCACTGCTGTGTGTTCTCCAGAAACAAAACCTCACTGATGTCTTTTATAAACTGTAATTAATTATTCATTTCTAATAAATAAAACATTTAATGAGTGTTCATGTTATTCCTTTAAACGTCTCATTCAGGGGAAATGTTTCAGTTGTGTTTTTGACAGAGTGAGAGGTGTTAAATCAAATTTGTGATATAAATTTGAACTCATGTTTTAGAACTCATTCATCTTTTTATATGTTTTACCTGAAGAAGGTTTAAATAGATAAAACAAACTTTATACATTTACATTATGATATGATGTCATACGATATGAGAAAATAAACAACAACATGAAAATTAAAGTGAAACCTGCATAAAACAGGTCATTACAGTTGAAAGATTAAGATTATATTAAAAAAAAAAAAAAAAAAACAAGTGAACTCTGCGGACATTTTTCTATATGTTCCTGAAACATTTGTAGAAGTTGATCTACTGTAAATGTTTTTAATCTCAAATTTGTGGCCAAATTAAAATGTTTATTTACAGCAAAACAAACTGCTCAAAAATGCTCCAGGATTGACTACTAAGGTATTTTAGTAAACAATGTCTCTTGATAAGTGTGAAAATAGAGATGATATAAATATTAAGTGCCAATCAAAACTTCTTCATCAATGAACTTGTAACCTGCAGGTTCAGTCTGTGTGCTGTTGAGTCTTTCCACAGGGGGGCGCTGCAGACTGGACACTGTAAGATGAACCCTCCTGCTCCACTTCATTGATAAACACAGTAAACCCCTCCCTCCCCCTCCGACCCCCCAACCTGACTCCAGTGTTTTCTCTGATCGAAGATCTGGTCAGAAGAGGAACCGGTCCATGTCCACCCACGTCTTTCCCACACAGCGCCTCTTTAGACGGCCCGGGTCAGCGCCCCCTCTGCCAGCAGCCATCACTCATGGATGACTCCACAGAGAGAGACACGCTGGGAGTCCAACACGTGTCCTTCAGATGTGAGCGCTCGCACACACTCAGATGACACAGCAGAGAGCAGAAACACACCATTAATACTGATCACAAACTGATCAGTCAAAAACTGATCAACAGTCAATAATCACTAAAAAGTAATAAATGATGAACCTGATCAACAGTGAAGATGCATACAGACGCCATGCAGCTAAGGATGACTTGTCACTTTAACAATCCTTGAACAAGCGGAAACCTCTGGTCTTGAAAAATGAAGCCTGCAGTTCGTCGAGTGTCCACTAGAGGCTGTCTCCAGGAACACAGGAAGTCACATACACACAACAGGCAAAAAAGACGTTTTTACATCATAAATAAACATGTTTACAGCCTGGTCCAAAAAACCAAATAGATCTGATTAGTTATTGTCATCCATGATCACATTGTACGAGGGGTGAATTTATTTTAAACAGCTCCGTTTTGATTTAGAAAACGATACGTGTTATCCATAGTTAGGCGTGCAGCTGACATGATTGACAGGTGGGCGGGATGTAACGGTTTGTCAAGAGGTTTAAAACCCGCCTCAGTTCCAGCTCTCAGCCTGTCGTTAGGTTGACTGAAAGTTAGGTTGAGACAGGATTTCCAACATGGAGGCTGCTGCCGATGAGCCTCCAGAGCCCCCTGCAGGAACAGATGGGGTGACGTCACTCAGGCTTCAAACATTAATATTTACAATCTGAGGTCTTGAAGCAGTTTTGGATCAGAGGTTTTAGATTAGAGCTCCCTCTGCTGGAGGGCTGCGGTACAGGTTTTAAACCCCACAGGAAGAGGCGGGAGGAAACTATTAAATCATGAAACATGTCTTATATCAAGTTTCTCGTGGCCGGTTTTGTCATGAATTGAATTGATTTTTTTCTTGCTGATTTGAGTTCAAGTTATCATTTTATCTTTATCCTGATTTAAATCTTAATCCTTATTTCAAACGTGTTTTTTTTCTAAGAAGCTCCTTTAATTTACTCATTCGACTCTATAAAAAGTTATAACAGAATGACTGGCCGCTCTGTTGACAAATCGGGCTCCTGCAGCGCTGTGAGCACCGTATCTTTAGAGTGGAGGTGAAAATCATAGTGATGATGATGATGATGATGATGATGATGATGATGATGGCAGTGGTAGACTGAGGATGAGGGTGATGATGATGACGTCAATAATAAGGATGATCATAACTATGAGGATGATGATGATGATGATGATGATGACGCTGACAATGCAAATGGCAATGGTGATGATGTTGGAAGTGGTAGGAGGAGGATGAGGGTGATGATGAAGATGACGATGTCAAAGATGATGATAATACTGAAATGACGATGAGGAAAATATTTTGATGGTCAAAGATGAAGATGATGATGATGATGATTGTAATGATTATAATTAAGGAGATGAAAATGATGGTGAAAGATTATGATGTGAAGATAATGATGACGATGATGAGGACGACGATGGTTATGATGATGAAGATGAGTATGATGATAATGCATTTGTAGTTGAAAACATGGAGGATTGATTTGACGTCAGAAAGATACAAACTAAACATTTATTATTGACGGAGTCGCCTTACTTACCTTCTAGACAAATCTCCACCTCCTTTGACCGACTGGTTAGCTGGAAGCTGAGCTGCTGTGCTCCATGTAGACTTCTGCACCCATAGAGCTCTATGACAGAGGGACTACTGTCCATCAAATGTTCCACTTTTACATGACAGCCAGAGACACAACCAAGTCAACTTAACTCACAAACACAACGTTTTACATTTAATGAAAAAGCTATCAAAGATGTGTCCACACATATAAAGAGTCACATTATAAACCGTCATCTGAAGATCCTGTTCAAATGTGTCAGACTGAGTTTACTGTTTCCTCTGATGACATCAGTGATGGACTGTGAAGGTCCAGGATGAGGCTGAGGATGAAGAAGTCAAACTGTAGTCCTCCAAACATCTAGAGGTTTGAGGGGCAGAGGAAGGTCAGGCAGCAGATTCCTCCCAGCAGGATCCAGTCTCAGCCCGGCCCTGCTCTCACAGTCTTTATGGCGCAGTAAACCTGGACCCCCGCTGCTCTCAGGTCTAAAGTTTCACACAGAGAGTCACGAAGACGATCCTGAGAAGACGGCAAGTTTACCATCATTTATCCAGTTTTTTTTTTTTCTCATTTCCCAAACTGGACTTCACATTTGGTTTCCAACATCTCCAACAGATACCAGGAGACGTCTGAGCTGGATCAGTCAGTCAGTCAAGTTATGACCCTCAGTCCAAAATGTTTCCCACAAATCACACAAAATTATTACAACACTCTCCTTACACATTTCAAACTCGGGTCAGGTTTGTATTCGACTCTCTCGCTGTGCTTTTATATTTCCTCAGAGTGATTCAAACAGTGTGTCTGTCAGATCTCATAAAATCACGTTGAACTGATCCACCCCTCCTGAGGTCGAGCGGCATCCATCGAGTGCTGTGTAACGTTCTGGAAAAGACAGTTCATGAATCGCACACTGCACAGGTAATCTGAGGGATGGCGGATCTTCTTCACCCCATAGGATGTGCACATGAACGTAATCAACCTCGCTATAATCGGGACCAGAAATACTCTGTTAGACAAATAATCAGAAATCTAATGCTCGAACTGCAATACAGACATCAGCCACTAGCCGGAGCTGTAGCCACAGACTGGGTGTAGCCGCCTTTAATGGGCCTGCTCTCCCTGCTCTACTACCCGGATGTAAACAAGCACAGTGGCCAGATAGCATTTTTCAGGAGCAATGCAGTTCGGCAGTATTTCAATCAAACAAATGACATTAAAATGTTTGTACAGAAGGCTGTGTCAGGTCAAACTGGCATATCAACAAGAGAAATGTCTAACCACACCTAGCACAGGTATGTTGACGTTAATCTGCGGGGAGGACCAAAGGCTGGTGATGCTAGCACTGTTAACGTTAGCCACATCGCAGGCAAACATTGTGTACCCACTGACAATTTTGAATAAAATGTGCTTAATCTTGACTGTTTCTGAGTGTTTTCTTAACTTGAGAGTAGTAGTTTAGTCTGAATGAAAATTAGCTGACCCAATGGCTAAGCTCTGCATCACACTGTCTATAAACTGAGCACTGCCATCTTTCAGATCCATGTCATTAATATAACACACCTGTCTGTTACTGGTATGAAGTTACCCTGATTATTGTCTCTGTTGTTACACATGAGTTGATTTATGTTCACGCTGATTTATGTTCATACAACTCCCTTTCCTAAAAAAGTTGGGACACCGTGTAAAATGTAAATAAAAAAGGGAATGTGATGATTTTGCAAAACATTGAGACCCTACGTTTAACTGAAAAAGCACAAAGACATCATATCAAACTGAGAAATGTCATTGTTTAAAAAAAAACCATTATGCCTACTTAGAATTTAATTCCAGCGACACTTTTCAAAAACGTTGGGACAGGGTCATTTTGACCGATCTGTTGCATCACTTTGTAAGAGGGGGGAAAACAGGGAGTATACCAGAACTGCGGCAGCACAATCATATAACATCCCATCCCAAACGTGATCATATTTACAATATACACACTATTTAAAAGCTGTATACTCCCTGCTTTCCTCCCACTTTCATTAACCAATGAATAATGATTCACTGTGAGCAGGAGGTTTTTCCAAATCTGGACTTGTACAGTTTAGTCCTTTGCACCTTTATTAAAATCGCCTGTGATTTGTGTGCTCCTGTATTTTCTTTTGGATCCTGCC
>NC_083622.1:2829249-2861749 GCF_963584025.1 Labrus mixtus | reverse complement strand
GCAGACAAGCGGGTTAGCGTGCTTTTTCATTCTGTGCTTCAACTCGGACATTAGGCAGGAATGTTCTGTTGAGGTGTTTAAAGAGAAAGCTAAAGAGCCATTTGTTAAACATTGTGTTTGAGTTGTCTGTTTGTTTCCCTGATGTTCTGTGTCTGAACAGAGGCACTGCTTGTCAACAGGCAAGCCAGGCAACTGCTTGGGGCTCCAGACCAGTAAGGGGCCCCTGAGGGCTCACAAACTTTAAACCAAAGAAGTGGACTAAAATGTGCAAATTTTGCAATGACAGTAACCTCCCTAAGGGGGCCCCATCTGACAGCACTCACTCTTGTTGCCCTGTTAAGCGTTGCATACATTATTGCTGTGGAAACCAAAAGTTTGCCAGTGACAGTCAACAAAGAAAAATGACGATGAATTAAGAGGATTAAGCTTCGGGCCCCTGATATTGACAGACTCTAGAATCACCACTGTGTTCGAGTGTGTTTTTGTTTTTTAAATGTTTTTAAATTGTCTTTTTAAATGAGCTATGTACAGAACTTTAATTGAAAGCACTATATAGATACATTTAGTATTATTATTATTATTATTATTATTATTAGCCCCAATGATCAGCTAATCAAGAGGGCGTGCCCTCTCAAGCATTTACACTGCAGAATTCAATAGAGGATGCTACAGTGAATGGGCTGTAAGAAAACTAGCGCTTTTAGAGTTATCAGGTGTTTTTCTTTTAATATACTTTGCTTTTGAACCACGCGTATGAGTAGACAACCTGCTGCGTCGTCAACATCAATGTTCACATACTGGCCTTTGTACAACCCGTGTTACTGGAGGATTCCTCTAGAGGGAGCACCACTTAAATCAGACGGCGTAAAACACAGAAGTAGAGATGATCTGTCACCAGCTACTTTGGCGTGCATTTTTGGATGCCAGGCAACGGCCATGACACATCATAGTGCGGGTAGTTGCAGACTTGATCATTTAACTTTTACGATGTTGTCTTTGCCAGTCTCATCACCATACAACTCTACACTGTTCCTATAGCAGTTATATGCAAATTCTATCTTATTTTTTATTTTAAAAGTAACGATTATTTCTGAGCTCGTGCACAATCAACGCTCCAAACCCCCACAGGATACGCAAGGATGATTTCATGCGTTCGTGTACGCGTAGTTATAAGCAAGAATACTCATGGCTTTAGGCTTAGATGCTCCAAGGAACATCAGTCATCGTCTTGTGCAGCTGGCTGAGTAAAGATACATCAGAACAGGCACAGATACTCCTTTCAACTCAGGCTCTCAAAGGTTATTAAAGGCTGGAACAGTGAATGGAAGTTCTTCATTTGTGTCAAAACTTTGAGGGAAAGAGTATGAAAACAAATAAAAACAAAATCAGCAAATTATGTTATTTGTGACAACAATATTTGAATTAAATGTTGATCTAGATGTTAATCACAGCATATACCCCAAAGACATTGAATTAAATGAATAAAATGATTATACATTTTTCTTAAAAAACAAGGAAACATTAAAAAGTAGTATGCTAAATTCTTGGTATTTGCCATTCTGTACAAGGAATTTAAAAAGGTTTGCAAGAGGGGGGTCCCCACCAGAGGGTCAGGCTATATCGGGGTCTTTGGCATGGCAAAGTACGGGAACCCCTGTTTTAGAGAATGAGTTTCAGATTGTTTAAAAAGGGCCCTTCATGGTTTCCAGATCATGAATCTAACTTGCTGTTCTGTTTTGCACTGTATCATAGCATGTTCAAAAATTAGGAAAAAAATTGAAAAGTCTGCACAACCTTTGTTCCTTAGACTGAAGTGAATTTGGAAATACAGTTTTAATATTTTTGCTCATGTTGCAGTGGATGATCTACAGACTGATATTTCACTTAAAAAGTGTCAAGTATGAACTAAACGTTTTGAGAGGGAGACACCAGGTTCAGTCAAGGTTTTTTTTTAACAAACAAAATCAATAAAGAGGCTCCAGGCTGCAGGCTTAGCTCAAACGTATACAGCTTATCTTATAACATAAAGAAAGCAATGGAAACACACAGAGCTGAATGATTGACAGAGTCAGAGAGGACGTCTGCAGGGTGAAGGACATAAAACGTCCATCATGGAGGAATCTGAAGCTATTTACAGCCTCCTGTTAGTGCAGAAATCCTCAAACTGACGGAAAAAAAGACACAGGAAACAGGTTTTTGTGACCGCAGCACATTATGGCAGAGCGTGCATACACAGAATATTTTCTGCTCACACAGACCTGCCGCTCCGAGGCCATTTGTCACGTTCCAAGTGGAAAAAAAGAACGTTTCCAGCCTGAAAATAGTCCGTTTGGAGCGACGGTCAGCTCACTGTAAGGACTTAAAAAGCTGCTTTAATGCTGAGCACACTCGCTCTGCATGCCTGTAATTGCATGTAAAAAAGCTGCTCACAGCAAAGTAATGTGACATGTTCCACATTTATCCGAGCGATGTGGATCACTGTGTTCACCTCCCTGTCATTACACTTACAGGCGTCTTTCCTCAAATTCATGCTTTCACTTTCCTGCTTATAAAACACGCTGCCCACGCAAATACAAGAGCACACTTTTAGATTTAACTGCATGGTTCACATTATAGTCAGGTCTTATTTTAGCCTGAGACACGGAGAGCCCGCAGAGCGAGGCTGTGACACATCGTACACACGGTTTTATAAAGCTGTGTGAGTCAGGGAGTCACTGTAGCATCCATACTCTCACCGCTTAAAGCAGCTGTACGTTACTTATTTATACCGCACCAAGGAAACACAATATACTCCACACAAGTATTTAAATACCAGCCTGACATTTCACAATGAATGCTGCTGCTGAGTAGAACTTCTACTATCAATAAACACTCATCGGCCACTTTATTAGGTACAGCTGTTCATGTGCTTGTTATTGCAAATATCTAATCAGCCAATCACATGGCAGCAACTCATTGCATTTAGGCATGTAGACATGGTGAACACGATCTTCTGAAGTTCAAACCGAGCACCAGAATGGGGAAAGAAGTTGATTTAAGTGACTTTGAACGTGGCATGGTTGTTGGTGCCAGACGGGCTGGTCTGACTATTTCAGCAACTGCTAATCTACTGGGATTTTAACGCACAACCATCTCAAGGGTTTACAGAGAATGGTCCAAGAAAGAGAAAATATCCAGTGAGTGGCCGTTCACTGGGTGAATATGCCTTGTTCAAGCAAGAGGTCAGAGGTCAGAGGAGAATGGCCAGACAGGTTCGAGCTGATAGAAGAGCAACTGTAACTCAAATAACCGCCATGTCCAACCCTTTATGATCACAGTGAACCCATCTTCTGATGGCTACTTCCAGCCGGATAACGCACCATGTCACCATGCTCATATCATATCAAACTGATTTCATGAACATGACAATAAGTTCACTGTACTCAAATGGCCTCCAAAGTCACCAGATCTCAATCCAAAAGAGCACTTTTGGGATTTGGTGGAACGGGAGATTCGTCTCATGGATGTGCAGCCCACAAATCTGCAGCAACTGTGTGATGATATAATGTCAATATTGATCAAACTCTCTAAAGAAATGTTTCCAGCACCTTGTTGAATCTATGCCACGAAGAATTCAGGCAGTTCTGAAGGCAAAAGGGGGTCCAACCCGGTACTAGCAAGGTGTACCTAATAAAGTGGCTGATGAGTGTAAATCTTGGGATTGGGTGGAAATTAATTCAAAGATTGTTAAAATGTGTGAAAAGTCCCAGAGTGGGATATTGGAAGGTGTCTTAGTCAATGGTTTTATCTTCCAGGTAATAATATACAAAAGGTGTCCCACAAAGGTCCTTACTGGGCCCTCTTTTATTTATAATCCGTATTATAAAACTGTGTAACAGAAACAAATATGCAGATGACAGCTCTGAATGGTGCCCCATTGCTCATCAGTACAATTTCATTTACACACTGCTGGCCATACTGCAGCCATACTGCAGCCACACTGCAAGAGGAATTTTGGGTTCTTATCCAAAGAACTGGGCATCTAACCCTAAACCAAGCAGATAAGAGTTGACTGACTCTACCAATGAGCCACAACCGCCAAAGCAGCAACTTTAGACTTGGGAATTGTACCCTTGTCGAGTCAGAGTAGTTTCTCCTCCACCATGGTTGTTGACCGAGTTAATATCAGAAGTCCTGTCTCTTCTTGATTTTGATTGGTCGGTGATTGAGAAGCAACATTGACAATCTTAGGTGTCCCAAAAGTTTACCTGTTTTTCAATTGAGAGCGCCATGAGTGCAGCGGGAATAAAACTGATGCCGAGGACATGGTTGGGCGTAGAGTGCTGAAAATGCTGAACTGCCTTGTTTGTTTGGTTGTATAGAAGATGGGCGCTGCCGTTGCAAAAAAAACAGCGTTAGCAGACCCAGGCCCTTGTATCTTAAAATACTCCTACACCTTGTCAAAGCACAATTCTGCCACAGCAACACTAAATATTGTGAACAGTGCTTAAGGAGGTTTGAGGTTGTGTTTTTTGCAGTAGAAAGTGTCCTAGTACCGGGACACAATTTACATCTGACAACGATGTTCTTGTCATCTTTCCTCTTGACAAATCTAAAGTAATGGGAATATTTCTGGCCACTGAATGTAAACTGGGCGCTTCCATCATCCCATCTAGCCAGGGTTGCCAGGTATGTGTGACGACAACTGACAAAACAAGCCCTATTGCCAAAAAAAGAACTACCTAAAAAGGAGCCCCATTTTAAATCAGAAGTGGGTTAATGCCAACAACAGTAAAATTGTAATTTCTTTTTTTTTTTTTTTTTGAGTAGGTAACTGTAATAGAATTTCTGGAATTTCATAAGTAATTCGTTACCCTACTCGTTCATTAAACACCTTTACAAAAATTGCCCCTGTACTGCAGGTGATGTCTTATGTATGTATCTGATAATGTGGCATTCAGTGAACCATGCAGCAGTTCAGGTTTCTGAACATCAGTTTTATTGGTCTTCTTCAAAAGTCTTATTAAAAAAACATTTGATGAAACATCAAGGGAAAGGGAACATCTTTATTTATAAGACACACTAGATAAAGTGACACTTAATTTATTTTCTCCACTGACTTCTTAAACGCTCAAAAGCTGAAACCCTTTGTTCACATGGTCACAGCATATTCATCATTCCTCATATTTGCTCTGCCTTTAGTTTAAAGTTATTGCTCCCTGATCTGTGTCTTAGCCACAGAGTGACATAATAAACTAAAATACATTATTTTATCATGCAAGAACAGGATCAAGGACCACTTTAATGCGCATATGTTGTTCCTGATCACTGATAAATCATTGTACTTTATGTGACACATTTCGTGCTGCTGTCTTGGCCAGGACTTCCTCTTAAAGAGCTTTTGAGTCTCAGTGGGGATTTGTATCCTAAAATAAAGATTTTAATAGAAATCCTTTCTTCAAAAATGCTTTTGCGATTACCCTGATGAAGGCCACGAGCTGAAACGCGTCACTCTAAATTGTTAATAAAGTTGATCTTCTTACTACAAGTGTTGCTGGAGCATTTTGACCTCTTCAAAAATGCTTTGGACATTTATGTTCCAGGGTTAAGCAGTCTTGTGAGGGCACTCCAGCAGTAGACTTAGACATTCCTGTCCTGTCACAGGCTGTGGTTAGTGCTCCTGTGGACCTCATGGACCGTCACAGACTGTTAAACTTTAGCTCCACTTTATCCCTGGTGCCGGTTGCATAACACTGAGGCCACATGTGGCCACACCCCCCGCTGAGGCTGCAGGATGCCCGGCATGTAATCAAACTGTGTCATTGGTTAGATGATGGTGAAACGATGCAGACGGATGGTGAAAATGATGCTGTATGATGTCTGTGATAAAAGGATGAGTGTGCATGATGCAGTGGTGACACTGAGTTTAAAACTCTATAAAACTTCAGTGATAAAAACAAAGACTTTACAGCTCAGCTCATGTTTCACAGTCTGATGTGTGGATGTGATGAGTGAGGGTCTGACCAGGGACATACTGTTTGTTTTTAAGTGACTGCACGTGACGCTACACTCTAAGGACAAGAGGGAAACTGCTGCTCGGATGTTTTGACATGATTTTGTTTTTCATTTATAGCTTTAATTAAAATATATGTTTTATGGTGTTGGAATTGTAAATGAATAATATAGTTGTGTATCATCTGCATACAGTTATAATGACCGCTGGGTTTATGTGTCTAATGGTCAGAACAACAAGGGGAAAAAAATTAAAAGGAGACCTAGAGATGATCCCTGTGGTACCCTATGTGTCTGCATACATAAAGTGTTAGCTCCCATCATGCATTTATAACTTAAACTGATGTCAGACCTCAGCATGGACATGATTGTAATCTCTGATGTAAGACTGTTTGATTTCAAACAACAAATTCAGCAAAAAGCCAAATCATAAGGTTCGTATTCAGGTAAAAATTAAATGGGGGTGGCCAATCAGATTTCAATGGGGGCCCATGCAACCACCTGGACACCCCTCTGGACACGCACATGCCGTCTGCAGTAATGTATAGCCTATATCTTCTACAGCACTTCATCTGTCATCTCAATAAACGGGCCAAGCTGAGCAGCATTGCTCGGGGCTAATACACTTTCTGCTGTCAAGTACTTCATAAAACTTCACTTCAAAAAGCTAATTTGTTGGTTAGTTTGTTGAGCTGGTTGCTGTATTATTATTCATTAAAAGATTTTTAATGTGGTATCTGGCCTCATTGTTGAACTCCAGTTGTCTCTCTGTGTTTACAGAGGAGGATCGTAAATTCAGACTAAAATACTGACAGCTGGTGTATTTATGAACTGAACTTCTGAATGAATGGTCCACGTTCGTTCTAAAATTAGAGCCTCTGAAGACAATAAAAGCCTAATTTCATTCTCTTTGTTCCCATCACTGAATGTGATTCTTTTTTCCATTCCGGTAAATCTGCTCCACCTGTTGCTCTGTCTGTGTGTACTTTGGCAGTCCTCTGCCGTGGAACAAACAGGACTCCATGTTAATGGAGGCATTAGTCTCCCTGGATCAACATGAGGAGCACATTCATCTTCCTGCTGTCCTGGAAACTAATACGCTATCAGTTATCCTGAGCTGAAAATAGCCTGTAATAAGCAGGAAATGAAGCATGTCTGATTAGTGGGACAGGACGCCCCTGAGCCGACCTCAGACCACAGACTGACCAGACCGTGCCCACGTGGTCGATAATGTCTGTAAGAGACGGAGGTGACAGTGTGTGAAGATTCAAGAGATCTTTAAGACACAACTATTTAACTACACAATTAGAAATCAAGTGAATAAAACAATGAATAATGAAACAGCTCGTGAAACACATTGAACTCTTTTCATTAAGTCCCAGGTCTAAATGCAGTCCTTAAAAATGAAAAAAAAAAAAAAAAAAGTTTAAAATTAGATTGATCATCAAGTAGAGCTTTAAAAATAAAAGTGATACACAAAAATTGATTTACATTTTAACTGACATTTTAAGGACAATTTATGTTACAGTGATGATTTTTTTGCTCTGTTCAATGACTCCTACGCCTCCATTAGAGACAAGACAGTGGATCGAGTCAGAATCAGGGAGAGAGAGAGTGGGGACTAACGTGCGGCAAAAGGAACCACAGGTCAGATTCCAATCCGTGCGTTCCCATTTTGAAGACTACAGCCTCTATGCATAGCTTTCTCGTGAAGTCTCCTGTTTGTTAAATGACTAAAATGTTAAATTGCCAATATGTCTTGTTTCTTCAGACTTAAATCATCCAATCCACTAAACGACACCAAACAAGAGTCAACAGCAGAATAAGATGTTTGGCAGCGAAGATTTGGCAAGTTTTTAATTGGCGCAACCCTCATACTCAGCTCTGCTGCTCATCCCACAAATGCATGTTCCTTACAAATGTGGCACCATTTAAATGGGAAATGAACAGGCTTTCCAACAGTATAAGATTTATTGCCAAGAAGCATTGTAACAACAAAGAAATAATCTACCAAACACAAATTTCCTTACTTTTTGTGCGATGTTTATAAGGCAATAAAACTGTCTGCAACTTTGTAATTTTACTGCTTCCTGTCTCGGCCAGGTCTCCCCTGAAAAAGAGGTTCTTAATCTCAATGGGACCAACCTGGTTAAATAAAGGTTTAAAAAACATTACAGCAGTTTAAGGAAGACTGACCTCTGTGATATTGTTTCAGTGAGCATGACTGCATGTACGATGATTGACAGCTCATGTGGAGACAGACAGTTCATCTGTTCTCAGTGTGTCTGACCTTCTGCGTAGTTGATTTCGTTGACCAAAAATATGACATGTTGAGGATGATTTAATACGATATTTTTTTAGGTTAATGGCTCTCTCATGCAGGGTTTTCTGTCTTTATATAATCTTTGTCCTTTGCTTCTATTTCAAAAACTTGTCGGATCAATTTCATAACACATTCAGTCTAGTCGAAAAAATATATTTCAACAGCAAAAAACAGGCAACTCCAGTTTAAAGTGGCAGATTGTAGTTTTATAACTGTTAGTATAAAACATAGAGGTAAATGAAAATTCAGAATAGCAGAAGTGAAACACATTTCTTCTATGTTCTCATCAAAAGAAAAAAAAAACCTAACACAGCTTTAATGTTACAGTCCAGTCTGTGCTGACACGTCAGTCTTTAGATCTTTGGGGGGCGGTTATGATGAATGAACTCAAAGCGTTAAAGCGCTCGATGTGGCTCAGTCGACCTCCATCATGGTTCCTGTCAGAGCGGAAACACCTGCAAACAAATGGCTGCTGTCAAACCGAGGACATGATGTCAGGAAGGGCAGCGTTGAACATTCACTACACAGTGCAGATATAACAAAAACATTTATTCAACGGGATGGGGGGGAGGGAGGGTAAACGACATGTCCATTCTGACCCCCACCCCCCAGCAGGTCTGACCAGTGACTATGACAGGGGACATGGTGTGTGTGGGAATATACATGTCAGCAAATTTTACCCACGCTGGGAGAGAATACGCTGCCCCTGCTGGTGTTTACTGGATAAGCAACTGGGTAAGCATGTGTAATCATACATTAGGGAGTCTGTGTGTGTGTGTGTGTGTGTGTGTGTGTGTGTGTGTGTGTGTGTCAGATTGATGGACCCTGGCTCCAGCGCTGCCCTCTCTAAACGATGTGTTTCCCTGCCAAAAGCAGCATGTCAGCCTGTATCAGATGTCCGTCCTCCCTGTGTTTCCCAGACATCATGTGGAGCTGCTGGCTATAAATGGACGCTGTTCAGCACACCGGTTTGCAACAGTAAAGATTCAGGCCACACAGTAAAGGTAAAAACTGTTGGCGTGGCTGCTGGTATGATCACCTCCTCGTATTTGATCCTGAATGATTAGCTTTGATGCTAAACAGAGACTGACCTCGAGGGTCTGCAGTACTCTCGTTCTTTCACTTTATCACCCGTCCTGATGACCATCACACGGCCCTCATGTGGCTACAAATAAGGCAATGAAGATCTTCACAAAGCACGTGATGACATGTGTCCCCCAACAGTCATGTTGGAAGCCCACTGCTATAAACAACAGCTTACAGCATATAGTCGTCAAGGAGCTTTAATTTACAATAGTCATAAACATTTAATGATGTTAAATATTACAAAGGGTAAGGTCTAGAAATGCTCTTTTGTAAATAGTTTTGAGATAACATTTGTTGTGAATTGGTGCTATACAAATAAAGATTGATTGATTGAAACATGGCTGCAAGGTGGTGCAGGAGGTTGCCTCACAGTGAGGAGGTTCCTGGTTCAAATCCCTGTCAGACAGGGCCTCTCTGTGTGGAGTTTGCATGTTTTCCCCGTGCACTTCCCCGTGGGTAGTACGGCTTGCTCCCACAGTCCAGACATACTCTCCAGGAAAACTGGTGACTCTAAATTGCCCGCAGGTATGAGTGTGGCTGGTTGTCTGTCTCTAAATGTCAGCCCTGTGATTGACTGGTGTACAGTCCAGGGTGTACCCCACCTCTCGCCCAATGACCGCTGAGATCTCCCCGCGACCCCAAATGGGAAAAAGCGGTAAAGAAAATGGAAATTGAATGTTATGCAGATGATACTCAGTTGTACTTACCAAAAAAGCTAGATATAACCAATCTTTAAAATAAACATAAAGCATGAATTAAGGATATTAAAACCTGGTTTCAGATTCAGGTTGTTTGTGGGGATTCAGGAATGTGAGTGGTGCAAAAATGTAGATTTGGGCTACGTTTGAACTTATGTAGCTGGTCATCATGAGAAATGTTCAGCTAGGCATTAACTCAACTTCATATTTTTTACTCTCTACTTTTGTTTTTTACTATGAATAATATCCATTTGTGAGATTGACTAAATGCTCCACTTATGACACGATACAATCATAGACTGTAAATAATAGTGGATGAAGCCTGAGTGAATTCACCGGTTGGACTCTGAAGTCTATTTTGGAATCCTATCGGTTGTCATATTGGAAATGCTGACTCTATCAAACTTTCAGCCAACCTTACAACTGGCAAAGATCTGCAGCTGAGACAGGCCTTTAGTCTCCAAACCACCACAACGTGGCTGCTTGCAGTAAGATCTGTCACACCCCTTATTATGCTAAACAGACATTTTAATATAGGGTGTGTGTGTGACTTCTGGGTCTTTCGGAGCTGACCTCAAGTACACACTTGAGGAACATCAGTGTTTTTGCAATTCAGCATTGGCTTCATTTTTCAATTCCACTTGGATACGATACAATATGATAAGAAGCTACACTTAAACATCCCCTTGGGAATATTTGTCTTGAACTCCAGTTCTGCTCACTTTTAGCTGCTTCCTCAGTAGAATAAAAACATTTTAAAAAGTATTTGGATAAATAGCTAAGATAAAAATAACACATGAAAATCACTTGGTGCTATTAGTGTATATCCAGTAGGTGCAGAGAACTCAACCAACACACTGTAAAGGTTATCACGACAGCAGGTAAAACAAGAAATAAGAAATAAATGGAGATGAGTCATGTAAAAATCAATACAGTGAACAGTTAATAACCCTGCAAATCTACAAAACAGAAGAAGAGTCGAAGTGAAAACTGAAGAGAGCACAGTATGTGATCCAGTGTTTATAGACTGGTGAATGGAAAAACCACATGGAGAATCTTGGGTTGATTACCTGGTTAAATAAAAAATGAACAAAACAGTTGCAGAAAACCTCAACGTGAGCTGCAGTGATTCATGAATTTGAATGCACCCCACCATCGATAAACATTTTTTAAAACATCCTGCTAGGGTTCTGAAGCCATTTTTGCTTATGCACCCCTGAAAATTACTACAAAATTTCCAGCAGAATGCCCCTGAACTCTCTTCTTTTATTGGAAGAAAGAAATATTTCAAATCAATCCCATAATGTCAGAGTTAGAACTTTGTCTCAAAAATGTATTTATTTGGTAATTATTGACTTTTGGTAGTTATACCTTATCAGGAGGAAAGAAGACGTGGAAGTAGTCCACAGCAGATTAATACTTAATTTAAAATAAATATATTCGATGTTAATGTTGAACGATGGGAACTAACTTGTTTAAAAGTGCAAAGAAAATGAGGATTGATTGATTTACTAAGTGATTGATGTATTGATTGATATTGTGTTATCAGTCGACTTTAATTTCAGCTACTACAAAGCAGTTTGACACAGAAAGCAGTGATGCTCTTGCAAAGCGACTGAAAAATGTTGATGCTATTTGCAGAATCGTTACTGCGTTGCTTGCAGCAAACCGGATATCATGAATAAAATACCTAGGCCAGCTAAAAATACTGAAAATAAAGGAGGGAACATTTAGCAGCGTAAACAGCCATGAAAACAGAAACATGAGCAGAGAAATTATTATTCCACATGTCAGAAAAAGAGCCTTCACATTTAGACAGCCACACAGGAACCACTGCAGACAACTTATTAAGTTTACATCCAAACACTGAGATCCACACAAAAGAACTTTTATCAAGCGGTCCAACAAAGACAATAAAAGTCGTCTGATGAAACTGTGTGAACGTCAGTAACGTTATGTTCTGAATGACCATGACGAGGATTGTTAAGTTCACATTGATCTTGATGGTTGATTAATGATTTTTGATGAATAAAGATTTGATAGCAGAAAGAACTCCTTTAAAGAAGGACTCGTCTAACTTTGTATTAAAAGAAAAAGGAAGACACGGCCCAAGCAGCTTGTACTGGATCATTAATCCAAAGAGGACATTTTAACCACAGCCATTAGATGATTCATGCTGTGGTAACTCAACACTTAAGACAATTCATGCTTATTAAATTGATTTAAGATCCATGACTTCAAAGGGATGAATCAATCCGTCTCTGTGAAGGTTGATGGGTCTCAAATACTAATTTAACGTTAGTGAGTTAAACTGAGTTTTCAGTATGTTGATAGTGATTCACTTCTTACCCAAGTAGAGAAACAAGGTGACTTGTGCTTAGCACTTATCCCGCTCTGGAGCAGGTTCTGTTGGAGGTAAGAGATCAGTTTGTAGAAAAAAACATCAGCTGACCGATCAAGAGCTGTTACCAATCGCTTTTTATTTGTGCTTACTGATATCATGTCATAACAGAGACTCAAAAGAAAACTCCGGAGCCTTGTAGTTATTGTACCTATGTGTGGGAAAACAAGTCAAAGGTCAAAGTCTAAGGTACCTTTATTGTCCACACAGGGAAATTGGTTTGCAGCTGGAAAAATACAAAACATTAATAGAAAATCCCCAAACAAGCTCTACATAAATACACAAGAGCCCCGTAAAGATCATCGAACATCTAGTGAAAAGTGCAAAAAAAACTTAACTGCTCTACAACAAACAAACAAAAAGCGGCAGGTACAAAGGAGACCCGATGCTTTTTCTCTTCACCTCAGGTACTCTCTTTAACCTGAGGGTAGAAGTGTGTATCAAGAAGGTGATCCGGTCACTGCAGGAGAGAAGTCGCCTTTCTTTTTATGCTTTTAAGAGAATGGACACTGGAAAGTGTCAGAAACCCAGGGGGAGAGCGAGTGAGGAACGACCTACAGGAAAGAAGCACAAGGCCGGATTCAAACCCGAGCCGTCTTCTCTTGAGGACTTAAGCCTCTGTTCATGCACGCACACTCACCTGTGCGCGCTGAGCTCGCCGCCGAGTAGGGCGCAGAGCAAAAGGGGAGAGCGCACACGAGCAAAAAGGTAGGTGACCCAAACAAAAGTCGGGGAAAGTAGCTTCTGCCACAGCACTATGTTGGCCTACGTGTGTCCACTATCGAGAAAAAAGCCCCGACGAGCAGCACAGAAAAAGAGGGTGTGTATTCATGAAATCATCAGAGCACGTCAGGATGTGGGAGAGTTTAGGCTCGTCCGGGAGCCGCAGCGCTGAAACGACCGCTTTACGAGCTTCTGACACACATCACTGCTCTGTTTTAAACACACCTGGTGAACGCCCAAACTGTTTTTCAAAACAAGAGCTTTTCTTGCAGACGTCCCGGTAGATCTCTAGAAACTAGAGCTCAGGAAAGTGAGACACCGTTTGTCGTGATCTGAGCTACCCTCCTATTGGACGCGCGGCGGTGATGTCGGGGAGTAGAAAATGTTTCAACCATTGCGTAAACGCTTTTTTCTACGTTTGTTTTCATTTTTTCAGATCCACGGCGTTCCTTTTGGTATCGTCAGGGTTGCAGCTGACGACGGTTCATGTTGAACTCACATGTTGACATCGTTGTCCCCTTGACTGTTCGGGTTAACTTTGTCGTCCTCTGTGATCACACACATGATAAAGTGTGTGTTGTTATTGGTCAGTGTTGCGTCAATGCAGCGACCCCCCCCCTCCCTCCCCCCTCCCTCCTGAGTTTACTGGCAGACGTCAGAGATGTTTTCCGTGGTCAGCTGGCCAGCGACCTCACAGAGCGTGTGATTCCCATACAGCTCTGAGAATAGGACCCTGCACCCCCCATATAAACATCCCACGAGGTCACAGAGGGGTGGACCACACCGCCACTGTGTGCACTGGCACTGACTCTGTGTGTGTGTGTTTTCCTCATACATGTGTTTGTTCTATGTTCTCTTATTAGTATTGCAGGTTTGTCCCTTCACCTTGTCAAACAGGGTCCTGGGTTTAAATCCCGGAGAGGACGGGGGCCTCTCTGAGGGGAGTTTGCTTGTTCCTCTTGTCTTGGGTTCCTTCATGAAGTCATACATAGGTTCATGTCTTCCTTCTCCCAAGACGCTGCCTCATGTGGTCCATCCACCCTGCACAGTGACTGGATCTTGCTGCTCATTCTTTATTTTATTACAGAGGATGAACTTCTTCCGAGAGGATCAAGTGAAACATTTGATTTGATTAAAAATGTCATGTTTATTCATGTCCAGAAAGCACAGCAAACATCAAGTGTATACACGTTATTAAATTATTCTTCTGTCCGGTTTGTTGACGACATGTGGAAATGTTTACCGAGCGTGCTCTGTGAGGAAGAACATTTGCATATTGTTCCTCTGCACCGTGCTCTGTTCACATCAGGTCAAACACACTCCCTCTCAACACACAACACACAACACAGACTCTCTGGTGTGGAGGAAACTCAGCTGGTGCAGGATGTTGAACATTACCCTTTAGGTAAGGCTTCAGCTTCACGTACACTCCTGGGTCTGGAAACATCTGGATCTACCTGAGGAGGTCAGAGAGTTTAGTCTCAGGGAGGAAGTCTGTAATCGTTGATTTAGCGCAGGCACCCATCAGCAGGTCAGAGTACCTGACCTTCCTGTAAGTCTGTGGTTAGAGTCCTGAAAAAGGGACCAACTGATGACTGGTCCTTTCGGAAAAGCCAAAGTTTATGGTCATTCAGTGGCCATTTTTTGGGTCCACTTAAGTAGACTGAACATTTTAGCATGGATGCTAACTTCCTGGTTTTGTGCAGTTTGGTTTGGATGCATCCTTTCAGAAGATGGGTTGTATTTTAACACCCACAATGCTTTGCGAAATTAAATGTAAAACGTCACTGAATGTGCGCCTCCAAATAAAAACAAACGAGGATGGATGACGCGCCATTCAAATGTTAAGTTGTTAAATTGTTTACATGCAATGTGAAGCTTTGTATTATTTACTGAGCCATCGTTCACATCACATCTGAGTTGGAGTGTCAATAAAATGAGGCGGGCTAATGACGCCACTTCCACACCGAGCACCCGCTCAGTCCTGCTAATGGACTTGAACTCTCACAAGTACCACGATGGAGGAACCTGGAGGGGGGTGACTTGGAGGAAGGACTCTCCTGAACCTCAGTGGTGCCTTGTTCTCTGACTTCTCTTTATGTCATGCACTGATTTTAGAAAACAACACATCTTAGCATTGGGATCCATCAAGTTACCTGTAAGCGGAACAAGTTTTGCCAAAGACTGATAACATGAATAATAATGAAATAACTCTAAAATAAGAGTAACATCAGGACAGGCTCGTATAAAAGGATGTCCTAGAAAGAGATTTAAAACTGACTCAGCTGACCCTCACAGAAAAAGCTCTCCTTTAGTTTTCAGTCTGGTATTTGGAATGACTAGAGGACCAGTGCCCGAGGATCTCAGTGTACGCGTTGGCTCATACAGCACTTAAAGGTCAGAGATGTAGCTTGGAGTAAGGCCATGGAGAGCTGGAAAAGTTAAGATGCTGAAACAGGAGTGACGTCATGATGTCAGGTAGCGTCTGGAGTCAGGCGGGTTAAAAAGGCAGATTCAATAATCGTCCAATTGTCTGTGTCTTTAAAAGTTGAAATAGATCGACATACAGAACATCCTGGCATCGTCTCTAGCACTGAAACGAGAGAAACGTTCTGAGTAGCACATCGGTTTTGGGCTGACAGTTGGTTGTGGATCACTTTACTCTTGATGTTATTTCAGGAAAGGAGTGTATTAAGTAACAAACGTTAGGGGCTTGAGGTGAGCTGAGTTGTCTTGTTCGTTATGTCACTGCTCAAAGTTATCAGAGTAACTCCCCCTCCCTAACGGTCAAACTATCTGTCCTTTTTTTTAAAGATTTATTTTTGGGCTTTTTGTGCCTTTAATGGAGAGATAGGACAGTGGATAGAGTTTGAAATCAGGGAGAGAGAGAGTGGGGAGCGACATGCGGGAAAGGAGCCACAGGTTGGATTTGAACCTGGGCCGCCCACTTTGAGGACTACAGCCTCCATACATGGGGCGCGCACACTAACCACTGAGCCACCAGCGCCCCGTCAATGTGTCTTTGAGTATCCAGAAAAGCGCTTTATATAAAATCACTTCATTATTATTATTATTATTATTATTATTATTATTGAGGCTCCATGTCAGTATCTCTGAGCATGCTCAGTGGTGATCCTTTAGGTGCTGCTGATGACATCACACAGGTTACTTCTGTTCATCAGGTGGGATTGTTCCTCTGACACAAGGTGACTCCTGTGGATTCCCCTCAGGTCAGAGCTCACGCTGTCCCGTGACGTCCCGTGACGTCCCGCTGCTCTCTATATTTAAACTACTCACACACACACTCCTCATGACGCACACACACACACATACACTCTGTACCTGCCTCATGATACACACACACACACACACACACACACACACACACTCTGTACCTGCCTCATGACACACACACACACACACTGTGTACCTGCCTCATGACACACACACACACACACACTGTGTACCTGCCTCATGACACACACACACACACACACACACACACACTGTGTACCTGCCTGTGTTGTTCCTCTGAATGATGACTTCATTGTGTTCAGATGTGACCTCTAACCAGTGTTAGGACAAACCTGTAACTTCACTACTATTATTAGTTACAGGATTAGTTACTCTCCAGAGTGAATAATTCCATTACAGTGACTGACATTTAGAAGCCCTCGTTACTCGTTACTTTGTGTGAAACAGCCGACAACAAGCGGGTGATGTTAACGTCGGCACAGAAGCATCCTGGGAGAAAGAACGCAGCGGGCTGTAAACAAACACAGGCAGGTGATCATTCAGACGTCAGGCAGCTTTCTGTCTCTGAAATACAGACATTTCTTCCTGCTCGAGTTAAACAACAAAAATATAGATAGATAGATAGATAGATAGATAGATGGATAGATAGATAGATAGATAGATAGATGATAGATAGATGGATAGAGTCTTTATTGTCATTGTATAAATGAACACAACAGAACCTTGTTGGCAGCGATCCTGTACAGCAGCATTAACAAAAACAGTTCACTACTAAAGTAACGCTCAAGGGCCTTAATTTAGAATATAAAACCATTAAAAGTGGAGTTTTTATCTGAGGATTTTAAAAAAAAGGACAATGAGTCCCCATATAATGGAATTATCATGACCAAACAATGAATCTATTAATGTAGATTCATGACCACTGTTATTAATCTTCAACAAACTTCAGGAAAACAAATACCAGACTTTGGTTTTAAATAAACAAAGTGCTGCACAATGACTCTTGTAAATGTTGGGCCATGAAGGATGAACTGCATTGATGTTTGGTTAGCCGGGGAACGAAGGACGCATTTGAAGAAAGCCTTTGAAATGGGAACGCCGTTGACGCGTCACTGTGAGAAAATCGGCCTTCAAGGGCGCGCTCTAAAGGATGCAGCTTTTACATTTGGACATAGCCACAGTGTAAAATGGGTGGTCAAAAAAGCACAGCGTCATTAACTGCAAAGACAGTTTTTGCACTTCATCAATGCTAAGTGGAATTGGATTTCATCGCAGTGTAAACTAAGAGTGGTAAAGAACATGACGAGCAGAAGCGGCTTCATTACTTGCATGAAGACCAAACCTGTCGCTCAGCAATCACAGGATATAAAAAGTCATCCCCCGTGTCCTCGCTGATGAGGAATTTTGCATTATCAGCTCACCCTGACGTCATACAAATATTTTATATTTTGCATCCTTAATGCTGACAACATTTTCAGGAGTTTTCTGCATGTGCAAAAAGGGCCAAGAACGTCCTGGATGAGAGTTTTTAGGTCAGGTTATGTGATTTCTGATGGCTGCTCCAGCTGAAGATTTTCTCACAGTTATATTAAGACACAAAGTTAAACATAGACCTCACCAACACACACACACACACACACACACCGTCACTAACACACACACATACGCACACACACACCGTCACTAACACACACACATACGCACACACACATCCCTCTGAGGAGCTGATAGAGTGTCAGCGAGTGCATCGCCTCATCATGCTCTGATCTCACATTACAAACCGACAAATCGCTTCAGAGGTTATCATTGGGCAGAACATGACACACATACGCACGCCACACCGATGCAACATTTGCAGCGAATGTCACAAACCAATTTAAAAAAAAAAAAACCTTCTAGGCCGTGTCATCATTTTCTTATTCCCTTACATACGAGTGTGGGAAGTTACGTTGCTTGTCGGGGGTCCCTGGTTGTAAGTGTGTGTGTTTTCTGTTCCTCAGGTTTGTGAGTGTGGGGTCGCTTGGTGTGTCCTAGTTTTCCTCTCCTCCCTTTGCCCTCTGTCTCTCTTTCGCTCTCAGCACACCCTGCCCAGATCTCCAATCAGCACGCCCGCCCTCATTCATCTCCAGCATGAACCCTGCTCTGACTGGCTGTCCCTGCAGGATTGCTGTGTGTCATGTGGTTTGTGTATGTGCTGCATGTCGAGCTCCAGTTTAGTCTTTTTTCCCCCTGCCTGTATAACCTGTTTGTTTTGCCTGCCTGCCCCCCCCTTGACTTACACCTGCCTGCCAGCCTACTTCCTTCCTCACTTGCATCCCTCCCCTGCCTGCTTTTTCTGGAGATCTTACCTCTTTGTTTGTCTGCATCTGGAGTCATTATTTCACCATTTGATTTCATCAATGTCATTTTTCATTTGCAGGAAGCAGAGTAAGGACCTGAACACAGAAAAAAATCAGGATTCTGAACCAGCATTATTCCATCCCAATTTGACCGTCCAATTTTCAAGCTCTGTGTCCCATAACATATCTATAGAGCACTAATGTGTCCCGGTCTGGAACAGTCCCTGTCCCGGTTTTAACCAACCAGAACGATACACCACAATACTGATTTGTCTGTACATATGAAGTTCATATCTTAACTTAAATTCGGGAGCAGGATCACGTCTATACAACACCTTCAATCACCCGACAAGACTACTACCACAGAGCGGTCTCACTCCTGAACACACAGAAGCAACACCCACCCCCCCACTGACTCTCTGCATCACAGAATTTCTTATTTGTATATTTCTGATATTAGGCATCTACAGGTTTGCTCCAACAATATTTCATTGTACTTGTACAGTGACAATAAAGATATCTTATCTTATCTTATCTTATACCGAGTCCCACTCCACCCTGCTTGTCTCAGTTTTTTCGCCCCACCCTCCCCTCCCTTCCTCTCATCAGTTCCCCCTCCTTCCTCATCCCTTCATCTTGTTTTGTTGAACTCCAGGCACAGTCCGGGGCCGTGATCAGCTCGGGCAGAAGGAACCCCCCCCCCATCCTGAGTGTCGCTCTGCCCTGCAGTCAGTCCATCCTCCCAGACCAGCCGACCGACAACATCCCTCTTCCATCATAATCATTATCTTAACATGCATTCATCTGTCTCATCAGTCAAATGATCTATCATTAAATATCTAAAGCAAACATTGTTGTGGCTAGTGAAATGTCAATCAATGTCGTTGCAAAGGCTGCTGCTGTTTTCACCAATAGAAAAAACTCACTAATGCACCATGAGTCAAACTTCAATATGATTTGTCTCTTCATGTGTCAATCAATCTCGTGGTTGTGTCTGTTGCTTAGCTAGCCTAGCTTATCACACTAACAAGACCTGCTGCTGTCACACTAAAGGGTAAGTCTGGTACTTTTCAAAGAGCCGACTTTGAAAAGTACCAGACAATGAATTTGTTTTGTAGACACTGACCCTGCAAGTGATTTCAGTCGCCCACAGAGGAAATGTCGACATACAAATCCATATTAAAACGAGCAGACAAAGACGGTGGGTGCACAACTTTAAAGGGCTGCTGAGGAGGGTACCTGTATGACCAGTTCAGGTCGATACATGTGGGTACGGTAAAACTAAAATGTCCCGATTTGGAGGTTTGAAAATATGGTAAGCCATAGATTACAGAGACTGAGTCTTAATACAGGAAACATCTTCTGATGCTAACAGGTGTCTCTCCTGTTATTCTCCTACAACAGCAAATGAACAGCAGACATATTAAGTATGAACCAGCGGTCTTTTCTTTTCATATTGCATTGCACTTACAATGTAAAGTTGCAGCAGACTGTTGGTCACCCAAACTGTAAAGAACACAGAATGAACGCTGTGATGCAAAAACCTTAAAATTCAAAACTTTTATTTTTCTGATTGCACTTGAAATTTGTCCTGTTGTTTACATGGTGGTGCAATAGTTTACTCTCTATTTATACAAGGGGATGACACACATCTGAACGTTTATTTAACCTATATCAGCAGTCAAACAGGAGATGAAACAGACAGGAGACACCCTGAGTGCTTTATGGGCGGTGGTGGGGGTCAGGTGTCATCATTCATCTCTTTTTGTCGGGTAGGTAAGAGAAAGTTTATATGTACATTCAGAAGGTTTACTATATTACCATATTATATTATTATGTTTAAAAAAACACATCTGAAATGTATTTAAAAAGAATAAATGAAAGGTCAAATAACTTTTGAATGAATATGGGAAACAAAGAGACAGATCTTCATCCGTACAGTACACACACCTGCTCTGACTTTCTGTTTAACCTGAAGAAATGTTTCTATGTCCAATAAAATATTGCATCATTTGTGACCACCAGAGGAGCTGCTGGTCAACAGGCAAGGCAGGAAACTGCTTGGAGGCCCCAGGCCAGTAAGGCCCCCCCGAGGGCTGACAAACCTTAAAGGCTTTATATGTGATTTTTTGATCCAGCAGATGTCGCCCTTGAGCACCAGCATGAAACCAAAACAACTCGCGCTGCATTGTTGTGTTAGCATGCTAATGCTAGCGATCTTTATTATGCTCGTATCTTCACACTGCATGTAAATTTACCTGAAATGAGCGTGATCTAGAAACACAGTTAAGCAGTGAGTACAGTATGTTATTCTTCTTTTCTCTAGTCCCTCAATTAAACAACTTTTATACACGAGGGGAGGAGTCAGCCGGCCGTCCGGGCGATGTAAACAAACTGAAGATAGGACTCTGAAAACTCTGAAAGCATCACAGACAGTGGGACTCGGGTGTTACACCCATTGTAGACAGTCATGACTCACAGAGTTATTTTCAGAGGATAAACTTGATTTCTACATTTAAGTGTGAAAAATCACATTTAAAGCCTTTAAACCACAGCAGTAGCTCAAAATGTGCAAATTTGGCAATGACACTGGGAAACCTCCTCATAGGGGCCCCTTCTGACAGCACTCACTCTCATTGCATTGCTTAGCATCACATGCTTTATTCCTGTGAAAACCAAAGTTCATCAGTAAAAGTCCCTGAAGGCAAACAAACATTCAAACAGCGTTAAACGTGCAGAAATCTTTGAATTGTTCTCAGAATGATTTCTGTAGTTGCTGTAAAAGTATCACAACAAAACAAAATGCTATATCAATGGAGTTGAACTTAAATGGCATCGTACAGAATCTGTAATTAATCTACTTCTAACACTTTATTGTGCGCTCTTATAAGTACATCCGACTCTGGGTTAAACATTAAAGGAGTGATCCAAAGTAAAGAAAGTCATGTGTGACAGCAGGAGAGGAGCGGGACATTTCCTGTACTACAGGTCAGGGTGTGTGTGTGTGTGTGTGTGTGTGTGTGTGTGTGTGTGTGTGTGTGTGTGTGTGTGTCACCTTGTTGTTGAACCTGAACCTGTTTATCACCTGGTCTTATATAAACCTGTTGCTGGTGGACCATGACTTCCCTCTGACCTGTTATATAACGGCTGCAGCTGCTCTCCATTCTGTTTACAGAGTTTGTGCTCGATATTGAACAAGTGTGATTAATGTCACACTGAGTAAGACATGGTGTGTGTGTGTGTGTGTGTGTGTGTGTGTGTGTGTGTGTGTGTGTGTGTTTCTTGGCCTCCTGTTTACCGTAATGTACCTTCAAGTTCGGAGAATGGCTCCTGGTTTTCCCATACCTGAGGGAGGTGACCAGTGTTTGGCCGTTAAATCAAGCCGTGTGTCTCCTCCTCGGTCTGACGAGCTAACGTGAGCTTCACCTGGGTCTCCGTTGTCTGCAGCTCTGACAGCTAGTTTACTAGAAGCTTCTTGTTGTTGTCTAGTTTCTTGTGGTAGAAGTTTTCCTTCCTGCACACAGATGATAACTCACTGCGATATTCTTGTCGTTTAACTCAAGCAGGAAAAAAAAAGTTTGTATTTCAGAGACAGAAAGCCGACGGCTGAATGAACACCTGACTGTGATTGTTTACAGTTTCTCTCCTTCCTCTCCTCTCGGGATCACCTCAGACCTCTGTGATCAAAAGACAGATTTTCATACAGGTTGATTTCTTAACCTAAACATGATCCTGAACATGAGTAGGCCAAGCATTTAGCACAAGTTACCATGGCGATTAATCCTGCTAAGAATTGAACCAGCTTCATAGTCCTGAAGAACCAGAGTTGATCTAGTAAAGTTAAGTTACCTCGATAGCTTTAAAGGATGGCACTATAAGGCTTAGTCCACATTAGGTGGATATTTTTGAAAAAGTAGGTTTTTCTGTGCGTTTTGGCCTTTTGAAAACACTCTAACTGTGTTTTAGGTCACTGAAAACACACCTTTTGGAAAACTCCTTCCAGGGGGAAGATTTTCAGAAACTTTGTTGACGGTGAAAACTTGAGTTTTGGGCTCGTAGCGTCAGACTTTGCCGTTGTCACTTTGGTGTACATTTACTCTTCACCTGCCCAGTGACAACAGATGGAAATTGGCTAGTTAGCTAAATCTGGTACAAAGCATCTCTTCTCTTATGTTTTTTTCTTTCTGTTGTTTACTCTCTCCCTGATTCAAATAAATTATCAGATGAGTGCATGTTAAGGACATCGTTTGTGACTTGGCATGCTCATGACAGCTGTCACAGTGGGTTTTGCGTTTTCATGGACTAAGATATTTTTGAGAACTTTTTAAAAATGGAGATGGAAAACCTTTATTTTAGAGAATACCCGCCTTGGTTTGGGCTATGCTGCACTCACACTGCGTGCCTTAATGCTCAGCTCTGATTCCTTTTTGTTCAGATCTGATGTTTTAATTTGCCTGTATCAGACTCCTGTGAGAATCCACATGTGAAATCGCCTTGTGCTGTCCACACAGGTCGTGAAACAAAAACAGATTCAGGTCACTTTTACCTGCAGTGTGAGTCCAGCAGGAGGTGGTCGATCATCGGTTACGCTTTGTATGAAATAATCTCTCTTCTTCTACGTGTTTGTTTGTTGTTGTTTTGCACATTGGTCAGTTCAGGACTTTGACCAGTTCACACAGACGTCTGATTAGACTTAGACTTAGACTTAGACTTTCTTTACTGTCATTCAAACTTGTACTTTACAGTGCAGATAAGAACAAAATTTTGTTGCATTTGGCTCGTTGTAGTGCAGGATAAAAACAGCAGCAAGTATATACATAGAAAAAAATAAGGTGCAGATATAAATAGATATAAAAAGAAAAGCTATGAGTAGATAAATATATTGCACGTTTGTGATGTATGTTATATTGTATTTATGTATTTGATACAGGCCACATTCAAAAAGTCATGTGAAAAACCAAACCAAAAAATGAGATCTGAACAAACATTTCTAATTGAACATTAAGGTTTGCTGTCTGATCGTAGCTTAAGAGGTGTGTGAGCAATGTCCAGAGCATCCCACAGTGAATCACATCCACACCTGGTACCTGCAGCTGAGGAGCTTTTTGACCCCCTCAGAGACTTCAGACAAATCTGTTCAGTCTGATGAGGAGCTGAACTCTGATCAGGAGAATCCTTAGGGGTTTATAACTGAATTTAAATTTACCAAACTTGTGTGCTTTCAACTGATTATACAGTAAAAGAAGAAGCTATACCCTTTATAAATAAAGAATTCTTATTGAGTCTGATGTGAACCCTTCAAATGGAGAGAGTGAGACGCAGACACTGAGGTAATGGGAGTGCAGTGAAGCACACACAGAGAATGAGCAGTTTTAAAGGTCTGCTGCTATATTCAGATCCTGCTGCTTTATGATGCAGGTCTGCAGGATGGATGACTGTACGCTCTGAGTCAGCACACACACACACACACACACACGCCCATCACGAGTCAGGCGAGGTGAATACTACAGCGGCTCCACATACCAGCAGAGTCTCAGGGATAAATGTCTCACAGCTTTAATGTGGTGTCAAAATGTCCTCTGCATGACTGACATCACACAGAGAGCAGGCAGAAAGGACACAGAGGAGACACAAGCAGAGACGAGAGGGAGGGCATAGAGAGGAGACATAAAGGCAGCTGGAACAGAGGACAGATAAAAAAGGATGACGACAGCGAGGAGAGGGACACAGAGAGGAAAGATGCAAACGGACAGAAAGAGAGGACACACACACACACACACACACACACACACACACACACACACACACACAGAACAGAGACACACAGTGTGTCACTGTTGTTGTTTGTTTGTCTGGGAGTGTGTGCTCTGTCTCTGTGAGGATCTTTGAGTGTCAACGTGCAGGTGACTCGTCTCTCATTGGCTGAATTCATGGGTTTGTCTGGGGGAGTGTCTCCTGCTGATTGGTCCGTTTAACTGCGAGAACAAAAACCTGACAGCAGTTTGTCATCACATGAGGAAACTCACAGATGAGCTCAGGTTAACTCCGTGAAGACTCTGGATACGACGGAGGAAAAGGAACTATTTTTTTTAGTTTATAGGGATGTAGATTATTTAGTTTTAAAGTTTGGTCCTCTCTGAGGGATTTCTTCAGTTTACTGTCACACATTCACTTGACAGATTCATGAGATAATAAAAAGCCCTGGTCTCCTGGGGGAGAAGACCCGATCTATCACCCCCCCCCCCCCCCCCCCCCCCCCACCCACCAGAAATGTATCTGTCTTCATGTGATGTCATAAACAGCTGTTTCTGCATGGAGGGTCTCATATTGCTGTGAGTTAAACCCTGAGTCTCAAACAGACACTAAAGGGTACCTTATGGGTCTGCATGAGACCCCAGAGGGACAACAAGATTTAATAGGTCATATATGATTAACGGTAGATAACCGTATTTTATAAATTAACAGTGTTAGTTACTGTAAGTCCACTATTATATGCAGTAACTAGTAGTGTATCTAGTTACTTTTCAAATTCACTAATGTCGCTATAATTACAGAAAAGAACATCACTTGGCATCAATTTAACAACAAGAATGTAGCAGTGAGTTGTTGGCCAGTGTGCAGGAAGGAAACGTTGTGCACCACCAAGAAGAGCAATTTGAATCTCAAAAAGCCCCGAGCAAAAACGACACGCTTCGATGAAACTAGCTGTCAGGGAGTGCAGCGGCAAACACCAGTTAGCTCTGCAGACCAGTGAGGACACACTCCACCAGCTCCACGACCTGTAAGGACTAAACAGACTGATAGTCAGGTATCTTGTTGACGACATGCCTCATATTGCCTGTTGAGTCTGCTGCCTTTAGAGAACTTATTAGCAAAAGTCTTCAGTCTCACTTTATTGTGTTTTGCAATAGGCTACAGCAACAATACTTGCGACCAACAAAAGCGCACACACACACAAAGTTACTGAAACAAAATACTACACACAGCACACATCTGTTGTCTGCTTTTGTGCTAAATAAACAAACACTCACTGCACAGCGGCAGTGGAATAAACCCATGATTTACCTTGATTCAGGTACATTTTAAATTTTCTCTACCTAAAATGCAATACCTGCAGCCGGCCCCAGGGGGGCTGCAGCCCCTGCAGTACCCCCCTTCCCGTGCGTCTGGACCTGACTCATATCTCTCTCTCTCTCTCTCTCTGATTTCTGACTCTATCTACTTGCCTATCTCAAAATGTAACTCTAAAAAAGATCAAATCAAAAATAAGAAATTGGTGTGTGTGTCAGAATCGTCTTTAGGGCTGCGTAAAGAAGTTTTAAGAAATGTCTTCCTGAGAAAGTTTGCTGAATGAGGTCCATTGTTGTCATCTGCAGTAATCTGGGATTATGTGTGTGGTGTGTTTTTTTTGTGTGCAGAAACAACAGCTGAGATTAGTGAAAGATGAAGCCAACATGAACTCTGCTGAGGGTCAACGACCTGAAGAGACACAAAAGGCTTCATGTTCGGTGACCTGCATTAACCAGCAGATCATCACAGGTGAGCTTTGAAAGCCCGAGCGCCGCCATCACGCCGCCTTTGTACTTTTACAATGACTCAGAAAACATTTTAATGTTGGCGTCTCGGTGGGTGTTTTTTTTTTTGGTGCTTTACACACTTGCGCAAAACTCCTGAAAACTTCCACACAACTTCTCATGAAAAGCTGCATGTTTGAACCTAAACAGCCAAATGTTTTACTCCCACCTTCCCTGGAATTTGTCCTGCAAGCCCCAAGCACGAACATTTTCCATGTGACGTCAGGGTGAGCTGATGTGAGAACACAGCGGGTGAATATTCATGAAAATGAACCTTGCAGAAGTGGGAGGGGACGACGACGTTTGTACCCTGCGACGGGCTCACTACCAAATGCATGTATGCGTGCATCATGGTGCGATCTCCGTGCACTAAATGTTCTTCTTTGCTCTTTTTTTTGATACTGTGAATATGTTGAACTACACATACTTATATCCTTTATAAAGGCATACCTTTTCATAATAGCGTTGCATTCTTTCCGCATGAAGTCAGAGTTAGCTGAAGAAAGAACGCATGAGGAAATAATCAGGATAATTGCCCTATAACAGGTCGGAGGGGGTGGTGACGTGTGTTACCTGTGATCAGTGCACGATCAAAGACTGTATGCATGTGACAGTTGTCAGAATCAGAAATACTTTATTAATCCCAGGGGGAAATTCGGTGTTAGCATTGCTCTTCACACAATACAGCAGTAGGAAAAAAAAAATAGAATAGAGATAATACAATAAGCAATAAGTACCAAGTAGGGCTACAATAATAGGATATATACAAGATAAAGCAATATTTACATTATGAATGTACAAGATGGACTGTGTTGAACAGATACTGCATGTTGTAAAGGTGTAAATATATTGCACGGTGTGTTGACCAGTTTGCAGACAGATTGCACAGTTTCAGAGTTAAATAAATATGTCCAGGTTAAATAAATATTTCCAGGTTAATAATCCAGTGTCCGGGTGTGTGATTCTTAGAGGTAGGAGTTATGAAGTCTGATGGCCACAGGCAGGAATGACCTCCTGTGTCGTTGTGTTGTGATCTCCCTGCACATGTTCTTTATTCAAAAAGCAGCAAAAGTCCTCTAAAGAGACGTTTAATCAAACAGTGCCGGCATATTCAAACAAAGCCAGCTTCATCGTTTACAGTGACGCTGTCTCAGCCCCCGTTACTACCTCTGATCACAGCTCAGTGGTGAAACGACTTTTGTCCCAACATTTTGCCTCTACGTGTAATTTACACTGGATGCGAGTAGGAGGAACAGTCGATGTGAAAGTAGCTCTGAAAAGGTCAGACAGACAGCTGAGTGTCATCACAGTCCATTTTTAACAGCCGACCGCGGCTCCTCTGTGCCGGTCTGAATGTGCTCAGGTTGTGATGTGGCAGCGTAATGAGCGGCTCTCAGTCTGCTCTGTTTACAGCTGTGAGGGCGTGTCTGCTGATCCAGGACCAGTTTAATGTCAGACTTTTGCTGAGTCATTACTGGAAAAAATTTCATCAGAAAGTTGTCAACTTCCTGAATGTTTTGTTTCATTTGACTGCTGAGATAACTTGTTTGAATCTTTAATATTTAAAATAATGACATTTATATTATAATATTATAAAGACAGCATCATGATCCTCCATTCTTTGAAAAGCTTTTGTATTTCCTCAGCATGCTTTCCTGTGAACACTCAGATTTCACTTTGTGTTAGTCATCACTCTCTTTGCTTCACCGACATCCTTTAGTGCTCTTCAGTGGAAATGTCCCAGCACAGGAGCTGCACTACAGTGTTTCCTCAGGCAGGTTAAGTCTTGCAATAAGATCATCGTGTCAGTTTATTTTTTTTTCTCAGGAGTTTCTCACCCAACCGCCCCTGACGGAGATCAGGTTCTTTTGAAGTGAAATATGACTCAGACTCTTTCATTAAGCCCGTCTTTGTTAATGGGCGGATTAATGAGATTTCAGATGTTGTGTTTGGTGTGGATACTACACCCATCAAAGTTGACCTTTTACACTCGTTGAAAACACTTCTGTTAAAACAAAATTGTCAGTGATGTGTCAGAATCTAAATCCTGCGATTAATGTCTGTAGTGAACTCCAAAGATCGGACCTTGAGGCTTTAGTAAACAGCAGACAATGAAGGGCTCCCTCACCCCCTGCCTCCACACCAGCAGGATATTCTGACCTGACCCCCCCTTGTCATTTTGGCCCTCAGGGACCCTCCTCCTCACTCAGGCTTTGTGCTTAATCTAAGAATCTAAGGGCGCGGTCACACTGGCCATCCGTACCGTGCTCTACTCAAGCACGATTGGCCCCCCCCCGCTGCGCCATTCCCACAATGGCCGTCACGACCCGCGGTCACACTGGCCAGTACTAACCGTGCCTAAAAGCACGATCACCTCTTGTACATAACGTCATAATACAACACATGCACGCTTTATGTTATTATTAAACAGGTGGACGAGAGAGAGAGAGAGAGAAAAAGAGACGCGCAGTCGAGTCCGCGTCTGCACATCAGAGAAAAACATAGAGAGCATGACAGCTACTTTAATGACTTTGCAGCTATTTTTGAGCCATTTTAATCAGACACAGCCATAAATAAATAAAAATAATAAAATAGACGCGCGGCCAAGTCCGCAGGCGAGTCTGCGCCCGCACATCGGAGAACAACACAGAGAACATGACAGCTACTTTGTGTCTTATATTGAGTCATGTTAGTCAGATACAGACATGAAACTCTGGATTTCTCCATGATGAAGGCTGTCAGCGTTGTGTTCCCGCGTGCTCGTGCATGAAGTGTACCGTGCCGAAGCACACCTCTCCGAAGTGTGCCAAAGCCAAGGAAGTGTACCGTGTCTGAGCACGGCACGGAGTGGTCACACTGGCCAAACGAACTGGACTTTAGGCTTGGACACGGTACGGATGTCCAGTGTGACCGCAAGTGTTTCTTCAGCTGCTTCTTCAGAACCTGGGCTTGTTGTCCGGAGTGACAAAAACTGGGTCAGAAACTGGGTCGATTCTCCTCCATTAGGGTCTATCCAGAATTGGAGAACCTCTTTGCCCCAGACTTCTGGTCCCAGTGAATCCACCTCAAAGTCATCTAGGTTTCAGAACAAAGCAACAATTACATCCTCTGTTTTTTTTTTTTTTTTTAAAGTGACTCGATCAACAGGAAAAATCAGATAAACTGGAGCAGTCTGAGACTTCCTGGCCACAGGTCAGCCATCTTTGGTAATTCCACTAGCAGCCTGTTGCAACATTGCCGAAGTTGTCCCACTTTCTGACCGGGCAAATAGCCAGTGATAGTTTGAAATTGTGCCCCATGTACAGAGGCTACATTCCTTCAAGTGGGTAGCCTGGTTTCTGATGGCAGAGGTTGCTATGTAAAGTGCTTATCAGACAGAATGAACGATTCCAATTCATTAACATATATATGCTGTCGACAAATCAGGGGGAGAAACTTGGGGTTAAGTTTATTGTCAGTGTGGCTGCAGGAGCTGGGGATCAAACCCACGACTTTCCAATTGAGAGATGACAGACTGTACCAAATGAGCCCTCTTTCAGCACAGGTTGTATGATCTGAAGTCAAAAAACCAGCAGCTAGATTGAACCTGATAGCTTTCTGTCAACAGCAGCATGCTAGCTAATGTTAGCCTCAATTATTGTTTCTATCTGCTCTGTCTGCTCTCTCACCCAGATTTTAATTTTCTAAACATTTTTTGAAATCATCATGACCTCTTTATCTTAGCTGATAGGTCACTGTGTTAACGACATGTCAATCACAGGTAGTCCCGCCCCTAATCAGTCCCTGCTTTGTGATCTATTTGCCTCTAAATAGGACGATAAACTCATCAGGAGAATGTTTACTGAATGAATAAATCGGATCATTTTCTCATAGACTTCTGTACAATCAGAATTATTTAAACACCCTGCTGGACGTTAGACCGAATGCAGGTTTAACACACTTCTTATAAACAGCTGCAGGGCTTTCATGTAAATGTCACCGCAGGAGCATCTTCTGGTTCAGTGTCCATTCAGAGACACTTCACTGTTTTGACATTTGGAGTCGGTCACAACTCTGGAACTCCTGAGCCACAGTGGCTGTCACCTCATCCACACAAATACAGTTTGGTAAAGTTTAACATCAGCTCAGAGCGCTCTGTCTGTCCAGGACTGTCCCATCCTGTTCTATCTGTCCGTTCATTATCTGTGACTAAATAAAAAGCTACAGGCTGCATTGATCAGTTACAGTAACTCTGTTCTCTGTTCTCTGCATCAAAGGTTTAGTTTATGCACAGTCAGGATAAGTACAGGATGTTCTGTGATATGTTCCGATCCTGAGCCCGAAGTGTCCAATAAGCTTTTAATTATTTATCACTGACTGACACAGTTTAGGGCTCTTAAAGGATAGAGGGCCGAGTCATTCTGTAAACTCCCCCCCCTCCCATCACCCACCCGTCCTCCATATATCAGGCTCACTTTACTGTGTGACCAAGACATGTCACTGTAGAAGGCGCCCTGAAATGCCCCTGATGCATTATGGGTCAGAAACTGAAGAAGATAATCTGCACGTAGCTCCAACCTGTGATGGTCCACAAAGTGGTTACAGAGTGAGGAAAACAGTGTGTGTGCGTGTGTGTGTGTGTATGTGTGTGTGTGTGCGTGTGTGTGTGTGATTGTTAGCATTGATCATACATACTGCACAGCCAACTGCAGCTTATCTCCCACGTTGCAGACACATTTACCCCCCATACCTAATTACTGTAACTCCCAGCATGCACTGTGTGCCAAGCCTCACACTCACACTCACTCACACACACACACACACACACACACACACACACACACACACACACACACACATCTCACTTTGTTTAAGAATAAGAATCAGACCGCCAGAGGTTGGTGTGAGCTTAGTTCCTTATCTATGTTTCTTCAGCTTCCCCTCACTTTATCTCCACAGAACACCTCACACTTCAAACTGCCAACCCGCCAGGCTTCACGAGCACTTCACATGCACACTGAGACTTCACATGCACACTGAGACTTCACATGCACACTGAGACTTCACATGCACACTGAGACTTCACATGCACACCTTGAGGCTTGACATGCACACTTAGGGTCCATGTGCACTTCCTTCTTTCTCTCTGCACTGCTTCATAAGATGTCTTTTTTTTAGTCCATACCGTATCTCGAATCTAAATTCCACTGACTTTATTCCTTTCATGACCATATTTGAGCTGATAGAAGGCAGCAAACACTAAAAGTTTGAAAGCCCCAACAACAGTCTGTGTCCGTGGCCGATTCATCAGCTGCTAACGAGCCAGTTAGCGCTGGTGTTTCCCACAGCAGCGAGTCTATTTGTGGTTTTGAATGAATGAATGAATGACATGTGGACTTTTCCTGCTGATGTCATCAAAATGGTTCCAGGCCGTATCAGATGCTGCAGCATAGTTCAAGACATATAATCAGCACGAGTGCTCCTCATATTTCCATCAATCGAGATGACACATTTAGAGGGCAGGGGAGGTGACTCTGTGGGGGGGGACGCTTGGATGTGACCAACTTGCAAGTCTACATCCGGTTTCTCATTTTGGCAGGAGGGTCAAAAGGTGAAGAATTCTGACAGGGAGATATTTCCATTCACCGTGAAATTCCATGTTCTCTCACGTGCCATACGCTTTTCATGACAGAGACACAAGGCAGGGCCGACGAGAGAGACACACTAATACAGGATGTATGGGACAAGTGGGTTCAGTGATTACCCTTGTTTTACAATCTAAGCCCTCATGTGACTGTGGATGAATATCTGGTTGTGTTTTGTGGATTCTGTACGTTCAGATAACAAGAAAATATGTCAGGTGTCAAAATATGGGGAGCATGTGATGCACAGTCCAGCTATATGAAAAGTCGTTTGGGCATTTATTCGATATCCTTGATGTACATCTTCAGTGTCCTGCAATAGTTCGGTCTTTGGCAGCACTAGTTCAGTTGATCGCAAAAAGCTTTACTAGTTAACTAGTAGACATCAGAAACTTCTTCATGTAAACTAGTAAGGTCCAAAATATGTACTAATTAACTAGTAATATATATTTTGAGCCTACTAGTTAAAGGTAGAATGTGTGACCAGTA